>NC_048303.1:111161556-111319139 GCF_013100865.1 Trachemys scripta elegans | reverse complement strand
GTTTCAGAGTAGCAGCCGTGTTAGTCTGTATCCGCAAAAAGAACAGGAGTACTTGTGGCACCTTAGAGACTAACAAATTTATTAGAGCATAAGCTTTTGTGGACTACAGCCCACTTGCATCCGAAGAAGTGGGCTGTAGTTCACGAAAGCTTATGCTCTAATAAATTTGTTAGTCTCTAAGGTGCCACAAGTACTCCTGTTCTTTTTGCGGATACAGACTAACACGGCTGCTACTCTGAAACCTGTCCTCAGGATGTTCTCCTAAGCTTCTACTTGACTGTTTGGTGAAGGAGCTTCTCCCACAGCAGCTGCTTCCCGTCCACCCTTCTGTGGCTCTGTTAGAACAATGCCTCATTGGATATCTCTTTTCTTAACATCCTGCCTTCCAGTCAGGTCTTGTTAAAGTGGCTACATTTTGGACTGTTTGTCTGCATAATTTTGGAGTGTGGGTCAGACACTCAGGCACTAAGTTCTGCTTGCGAGATTTAGGTGCCTCTTCTAGGCACTTCCATGCAGTGACACTTCAGTGTTCTGGAACCAATTTTTTTTCTAGTCCAACCTTCTATACTTTTCTCGGCACTAGGCTCTTGTTCCGATGGTCTTGCTGCATTGATGCTTGTGTTTAGCTAGTCTCATGTTTCTTTTTGCTGCTTCATCATTTTCTTGGCTTTACCAGTATGGCATCCAAGGAGGAAGTTCGGTGACTTCAAACCGATCAGAATGACAGAAAAATGACATAGACCAAATACTATCTTCATTGCATGATCTGCCTCAGAGTCAACCACTAGGTGCTGTGCACACCTCAAATGTCACTGCCAGGACTGAAGAAACATGAGGTGTGCCTCTCTGTCACCTAGGGAGACTCCTTCTTGGGCTGTACAAATCAGCCTGTAGTGCTTTGAATGAGTCAGACGAGACTGTGGAGCATCAGGGTTAAGACAGCACCCCCGACACTGGCCCAGACCCATCCCCCACTGTGGTAAGACCAAGTAGGGGGGCTTCACAATGGAAGCATCCCATTCCTTTTCCAGCCAGATCCCTGACTCCCAGAAATGCTGTAGCAGACTTTCTCCTTTTTTTTCATGTGCTCGAGAGGGAGATGATGATTCTGGCAGTCAGCACTTGCTTAATGGCCTTATAGAAGATCAGATGCAGTTGTTTGAAGCTACCTCACAACTGATTCTGTGGAATTTGGGGCATTTCTCTTGTCCTGAATCAGCAGGTGTAAGAGTGTTCTGTGTGGCAGTGCCACCTTCTGCCCTGAAACCAACACTTGCTCCCTAGGAATTGATGCTATCAGCGCAAGCTCTGGCCTCAACACTGCCATCTTTTAATCCTCTTTCAGATACATAGATTTTTAAAAAGCCCTGTTTCAAATATATGAACGGGTCTGTTTACACGTGGTGGGGTTTTTTGTTTGTTTTGTTTTGGGGTAGGTTTGTGGGTTTTTTTTTTTTGGTGGGGGGAGAGGGGAATGCCCCTTTTGCTTCTTACTCTCCAGAAGTGAAAATGCAGCACAGATAGTATCTTCGGAAAAGGGGAAATTCTTGCTTTGCAATTCTGTTTCTCAGCAGAAATCATCTTCCAGGGTTCTCAGTCCCACACATCTCCCCTTTACTAGAGTTTGGAGTTTACGTTTTTTGAGAGGGTTTTTTTTTTTTTAGGGTGTTTTTTTTTTTTTTTTTTTGGTTATGTTGATCTTGAACTGCCTCATTCTTTTGGAACCCTCCTCTCCTGTGCAAAGGAAATAACCGCAATATTCAGGGGGAGCATTTATACTTGACAGGCATGGCTCAGGTTGGCCAGTAGCTACTCATCAGAGCTAAGGGAGTTGTGTCACTCTCAATCTAAGTAGATGAGGCCCAGGAGTGAAAATCCTGCACACATGATATCTCAGGAATAGCAAAAGGTCAAGGTAAGTCATTTTTCTTTCACAGTATTATGCATTTTAAAACTGTGAAACAATATGACATTTGAATGTCAATTGCAATGTTAATTAGTGAGTTGGTAATAAAGACAGGTAGTCTGGGCGCAGCTGGATTTCTGTGTACTGCTGACTCCATTTCAAAAATGTACAGAATGCCTCGCTGTGCTTCTGCATGGTGCAGCGTCACTGTGCACTCTCCTTTTCTGTGGGCTGTGACTAAGACGCATACTTGAGCTCTTACAAATAGGGAAAGCAAAATCATTCATCTCTGCCCCTGTCCCCTATAGCTTTTGTTTTATTTTATAAAACGGGACTGGATTCCACCTACAACCTGTCCTAGACTTTGCAAATCAGACTACTCCTGGTCAATCGCCATCTATGATTTAATGTCTCAAAACTGGGCTCTCGTCATTTAGGGTGAGTGCAGGTTTCCCATTTTTCACTGAAGAATATAAGAATGGCCATACTGGGTCAGACCAATGGTCCATCTAGCCCAGTATCCTGTCTTCTGACAGTGGCCAATGCCAGGTGCTTTGGAGGGAATGAACAGAGCAGGCAATCATCAAGGGATCCATCCCGTTATCCATTCCCAGCCTCTAGCAGTCAGAGGCTAGAGATAACCAGAGCATGGGGTTGCATCCCTGACCATCTTGATTAATAGACCTATCCTCCGTGAACTTATCCAATTCTTTTTTGAACCCCATTATAGTTTGGCCTTTACTACATCCCCTGGCAATGAGTTCCACAGGTTAACAGTATGTTGGGTGAAGAAGCAGGCGTGCTGGAACAATTTGTATAGTGCAGGTGAAGGGAACCATTGAACCAAACTGTAAATCCTGTATATGATGGAAACAACATTAAGCCAGGCTGGGGGGGGCGGCACCCTTAGTTGCAGCACCTATGTGAAGAAGTACTGCCTTTTGTTTGTTTTAAACCTGCTGCCAATCTCTACTCTCAAAACTCTAACTTTTTTATTTGTCTGGCTGAAGAAAATTCTCTGGAGCCAATCAGTGCTGCTGGAGGTGTGTTTTCAGAGTGACTGAAACATTTCCATTATCCAAGGGCTGAACAGGTGGCCTTCATAGTACTCCTGTCAGTTCCACAAAGGAAAACAAAAGTTTGAATTCAGGAGTGTGTCCTGCTTATTGTTCTACAGTAGCAGTGGTAGCCTTTGTCTACCCTCAAATTTGCACTGATTTAGTTCAGCTGGTTCAAACCCTGAGTAGACATTCTTATTTCAGTTTGAGTGGTTTGTTTCAGTTTGTTCTTATTTTATTTAAGTTTAATCAAAATAAGCATAGCTTAAACCTGGTTTAAACCAAAATAAGAACATCAACATGGCCTTTTTCTTTGTTTGTTATGTTTTTTTGCAGCACTGGCTTAAATCACACATTGAGTTTAAACTGGCACAACACTGAATATAGACAAGCTTGTAGATTGTCCCAGAAATACCCCTCCTGAATATTCTACACTATTTTCATTGTTAGATATGTGAATAAGGTCTCCCCAAGTGCACAAGCTTCATGGTATAAACTTCTAGGCTCAGTATGGAAGGAAGACAATTTGAATGTTCTATAGAAAGATTACTTTGTCAAAAACCTGCTCATTTGAGCTTAATAACCCTGCAATTTTTAAGACAATTTGCACAATACCTGTTATATTTGTGCTAATGTTCTGTTTGAAATAAAATGGAAAAATGCTCTAGAGTACTTCAGATAACTATTTTTTCCCTCAAATCTACTGTAATTTATGATTTTAAGAGTTCAACAGCAAAATGGAAAAGGTGTGTTTGTTTGGGGTTTTTAACACGCAGTCAAAAAAGTCTGTATAGTAAATCAGGCTTGCTTGAAAAGGGGGGCATTTGTATTCAATACTTAAGTCTCTCTCTTGCTGTCTGTTAAAACTTTTCTATTTTCCATGAACAGACACAACACTGTGCTTCTCCACTGTGTCCCGCCTTCCAAGGGACATTGTTTATTTTAAACCCAAAGCTTACCTACATTTCTCATACATTTGGCATCCCCTCACTTTTATGGCTGAAAGCGACTTACGTCAGAAATAGACAATTGCGAACCTGAGATTATCCAAAGGGTTATTTACACCAACAAGAAGATTCTCAAATTTCCTGTATGAATAATATTTGTGTCCATCATTTCCCACACTCACACATGCTGATCCCCATTTGGGCTTTGGAAGGTTGAGAAATATGAATAACACTGTGATAAACCCATGGACATCAAGAACATCACAACTTGCATATCATGGCCACATAAAGCTTCCCTGCGAGTGAAAATTCCAAACTTGAAGGTCTATACAACTCAACCTAAAGGAAAAAACTCTGTTAGGAGGAAATGATGCCATGCAGTTGAGAAGTATTCATTCAATCCAGTAGAGGGCAGTGGTACACATACACAATAACCAGTTTATTACAATACTTAGCACAGAGTCAGATTTTGCCTCTTACTCTGTGAGCAATCCCAGTTGCTAGGACTACTGGAAAAGTAGGGTTCTATGTGTGAAGAAGGGTGGGAGAATTCCCCTATAAGGTAAATTAATATACCCTTTTTACAGGGTGCAGTGTGGCCTAGTGGATAGAAAACTAGACTGGCACTCAGGAGACCTAGGTTAATCATAGAATATCAGAGTTGGAAGGGACCTCAAGAGGTCATCTAGTCCAACCCCCTGCTCAAAGCAGGAATTCTTTTTTTTTTTCTCTTTTGTGGCTCTTAAAAGAGCCTTTGTTTGTTTGCTTTTAAAGGTAAATCAGAAGGAAACCTTAGCCCCCGAATCCGTACAGAGTACGACCCTGGCGTTTCAGAGCGTAAACCACGTCCATGGCTGTCACAGTCTTCCGCTTCGCATGTTCCGTATAAGTAACAGCATCGCGGATCACGTTTTCAAGAAAAACTTTGAGCACGCCATGAGTCTCTTCATAGATCAACCCAGAAATACGCTTGACACCACCACGACGAGCTAAACGACGAATAGCCGGTTCTGTTCCTGGCTCTGCCATAGACCTGCTTGGTGACCTTGGGAAACTCACTTGATGGCTCTGTACCTCAGTTTCCCCCACCCCCACCCCCTGTAAAATTGGGATAATTGTAGTATGTGGAGATCAAAACAAAGAGCCATCCCAAAAGAAGTAACTAGAGAACTCCCCAACTGGAAATTTGTGTTGTTTATTAAGCTCCCCCATGCAATACATTCTGATCCTGTTTGGTGACTGTGGAAGACCAGAAACCATAACCACTCCACATCTCCCCTTCTTTATACCCTCCTCCCCCCAAAAAAGGAAAGAAAAAAGGATTAAAACTTTAAATATAAATCAATGTGTATATATACAACAATTACAAATAAACTTCAAATGTTTAAATCTATTTACACTACTATATCTCTTTATCAATTCCATTTGAATAGACCTGAGCAGTATTCTAAAGATCAAGTCTTTGAGGTGGTCTGACTTGTCTTCCAGACCATGTTCTCACTTCTGTTGAGTTTGCATGTGGAGCTGCCTGTGGGAGGGGGCTCACTTTCTAACAGAGTACCTGCATTGCAGATCCCCTTTGTTATGTGGAGAAATACTGAAGATGAACCCTATTCCTCTGGAGAAGTCCTCCTAGAGTTTCCATTAGGTAGGATCTGGTAGTTTCCACTAAGTTCAGAACAGTTCCAAATGTCTGGGAGATGTTGAGGCAAACTTTGTTCTCTCATCTAAGTTTAGGTAGCACTTATGTTCTGTGCTGAAGTTTTGTTGCTGATGAATTTTTATTTCAGCATCCTGTTTTCTAAATTCCTTCAGGTTGGACCACTTAGATTTAAACTGTGTCAGTGTCACAGGTAGAGGTGTCCTGAGTCATCTTGCCATCACAAGCTCTGCTGGAGAAAGTCCAGGTGCAAGCGCGTTGATCATTATGCCACTAATGTATTTCATCTACTGATTTTTGCAGAAGGCTTTTTAATGTCTGCACTGCTCTCTACCTCTCTATTGCTCTGGGAGGGCGGGGTAATGTGGACTACTAGTACCGATGTTCAGAATCAAAGTCTTGTGCAAACGCTGGGAACGTTTCAGAGGTACATTGAGCCCCATTATCTGATATGAGGACTTCAGGAATTCTATATCTTGCAAGTATTGACTTTGGTTTCTGGATGACCTGTGCTGATGAAGGCTATAAAACATAGCCAAATCAATATATGTGGAGAAGTAATCAGCTACACTAAAGCATGCGTGTCCTTTCCATACAAACTAGTCAGTTGCTACCCACTGCCAAGTTCTGAGAGGTAGCTTTGTAGAGTAATGTTTGGTCGGTTGAGTTTGTCATTCCTTGTTACATACTTCACAGTCCTCTACTAAAGTCTGAATTCAGATTTGGCCACCATACAGATTGTTTTGCTCATGCCCTGCATTTGTTTATACCTTGGTGTCCTTCATGAACTTTGAAGAGCATCTCTTTCTGAAGTACCGGCTTTTCAGAAGCAGACCATCAACCAGGTGGGCCTGCCAATATGGTGAAAGGTCTATTGGAAGTGACTCCTCCAACTCCCTTCTCTTTGGCAAAGTTCAGTACGTTTCTGACATGTTTCAGCCTTTAGCTGTTCATCTGCCAAATGCTGGAATTGCTGCCAGGGCAAGGTCAGTGTACACTTGCAAAAACAACAAGGAGTCTGGTGGCACCTTAAAGACTAACAGATTTATTTGGGCATAAGCTTTCGTGAGTTAAAACCTCACTTCTTCGGATGCACCAGACTAACACGGCTACCCCCTGATAGTGTACACTTGGACATCTTTCTCTAAAGCCTTTTCTTTTTCCCTTATTGGCTGCTTAATAGGGGCTCTAAACAGTGTCTGAGGCTGTGAGGGTTTTTCCTGATATGTGCTCAATGTTGTCTATACTGCTAGTATGTAGGCTACAATCCTGTTACTTTGTAGTTCCTTGCATTCTCATTTTTGCTAGTGTGTGATCTGGGTCTAAGTGCTGCTGTGCTGATAAATTAGTGTCTCTTATGCCATGTTTCTTATTATATACAGTGTTGGTCCCATGATATTAGAGAGACACAGTGGGTGAGGTAATTCTTTTTTTATTGGACCAACTTCTGTTGGTGAGAGAGACAAGCTTTTGAACTTACACTGAGTTCTGGGAGTTAGTTTCCCAGACCTGAAGAAGAGCTCTGTCTGGCTTGAAAGCCACTCCACAATACCGACCTCTCTCTGTAAAGTGTTTTGAGATCTACTGATGCGAACCACTATATAAGACAGAGTACTTATAACAGACAGAGAATCTGAGGCAGAGAGGTTAGTGATTTTCCATAGGTCAGAAACAGGAGTCATGGTCAGAGCTTGGATATGAACTCAAGAAGTCCTTACTATAATGCTGGGGAATAATCAGAACTTTAACAGCTTCTTCCATCCTACTTGCTCAGCAGTGCTACTCTATTGAAATTTACTGCTGGTATAGACCCAGTGGAGTAAAGAGAAAGACGGAAGGAGTAATTGTGACTTCGATGGGTGTTTGAGTCACAGTGCAGTTCACACATCAGCCCGTGCTTGGGCTGTGCCTAAAGGTAGAATCCATCCCATACTAAATTAGTGTATTCAATAAAACAAATAATATGGATGAGGTATTTCTTGACATAACACAGCTCAATTGTCCAGCACAGCATATGTCCTGTCTAGAAACAGTTTATTAATATTATTTGTTTTATTGAATACACTAATTAATAGTAAGATATGAAAAGTGGATAGTGCAGGGCGAGATGTTTGCCCCACACACAGTGTAGCTTTTAAAGTTTGAACCTATGATAGTTTGTGTTCATATTGACATTTCTGGTGAGGAAAGCATTTTGCACAGCTTGAATGACCTTTTGAGAGGTTGACATGGTGAGTAGCTAATTGACCTAAAAGCTAGGTTCCTCCCCTTAAAGCAAAAGGCTGAGTGTATCCTTATCCAAATAAGGCTGCAGGATGGAGTCAGAACAACAATTAAAAAGAAAGTCAAGGCAGAGACTTGAAGGTCAAGACACTTTTCTGTTCAATGTGTGTATTTTCCCAGAATAGGAACCCTGGTGGAGATCATAGATTTCTTTTAGAGGAAAAGACGTTTTAGAACAGCGGCAGTTAACTGCACGTAAAATCAAGTTTGTGTAACAGATGTGTAATATTTGCATTTAAACAGAAGAAAGAGCAAAAAGAAGGGACTGGAGAAGAGAGAGGACCTGATAGCAGAAGAAAGATTTATTCAAGGTCCTGATAGAATTTGAGTAAAGGACAGAAAAATGACTGCGGGATTGAGTCTTGCAAGGCTATCTTGAGTCAAAGAGCTTTAATTCAGAGTAGAAGTAATTGGCCAGAATTTCAAAACAGCTCAGCATATTGGATGTTGATTTCTTGAAAAAAATGTACATAGTTTTCAAAATGAGAGCTGCTGGATGCCGAGCACTTCTGAAAGCGTGGTCCCAGCTGTGGGTGTTTAAACCCTGAACATCTGGCCCCAAGTGACTTTCCATGGTTCCCAGGAAGTCTGTGGCTTATTTAGGAATTGGACCCAGATCTCCTGAGTCCCATTCTGGTGCCTGATCCATCAGGTCATTCTTTCATACTACACATCAGTATGTACATTTTGAAATGGCCAGTGTGTTAAATAATCAAATCTACTCCAGGTGGAGAGGTGATTTGTCCTTTTGCAATAGCCACTTGGCACTGCAACGTTAAATAAGAAACTAAGCGTGAACAGAACATAGTGGCTCCAATTCATCCTTGGTGTAATGCCACTGAAGTCATTGGAATCACAGAAAGATGAATTTGACCAATTGTCATTTAAAGCGTAAACAAAATAATTTGATTTTTAAAAAAGATGTGGCAGAGTACCAACAAGAATATGCAATGATCTTTAAACTACTGCTGTGCAACAGATCATGGAATATGATATCGTTTTCATTTAAGCAATGTGTTTCTAAGTGGCCACTTAAGGCATTATTTTGCCATGTAAAGTTCCCTCCAATTTCAAATGCTTATCTTCCTTCATTTTGTGCTTGTAAAAATAAGTTACATTTTGTCCCGACCTTGGACGTCTGTTCATATTTATGAAACAGCCAGTATATAATAAGGATTTCCTTTGCACCTGTAATCGTGATTTGTCGTCATTAACCTTTTTCTGTCAGTGTGTTTTTAAGCACACTGGTCTGAATGAAAGACAGAGGGTCAGCTGGGGACACTTAATCAGTAAATACTATAATTAGCTATACGATACTATTTATCCTCCTAGTGTGAATACATGCTATCAGTTTGGTAGCCAAGATTTCAGTTTTATGTGGGTATTGAGCTTTCCTTGAGAAAAACAGTTTTCCTTTCCCACTCCCCCCAGCACTTTCATGTTAAAATGTATCGAATTCTATACATTCTTAGATTTCCACATTCCTTAGAGAGCATTCCCCTGGTGTTATTCCAGCAGGAAATACTAAGATTTCCATTTGCTTGTTTTCTCCCCCTTCTATCAGTATTTACCAAACAGTTGGTTGTCTTTACTTCTTCTGTAATGTCTTTCTGTCCTGTTATGGATATAATTCTGCAATTCCGATCCACATTGAGGAAGGCCTACTCAGAGAAATACACCGCTACCCCTATATAACACCACCCGAAATAACACGAATTAGGATACAATGCAGTAAAGCAGTGCTCCGGGGGGGCTGCACACTCGGGTGGATCAAAGCAAGTTTGATATAATGTGGTTTCACCTATAACACGGTAAGATTTTTTGGCTATCGAGGTAGAGGTGTACTTCCTTGGGGCCAGATTCTTGTGAATACTAAGGACCCATTATACTATTCTGACAGTTAAAAGGGGCTGTAATATGGGTGTAAAGTCTTTACACTGCCCTGGCAGTGCCCTTTTTAACTGGCAGAGTAATGTAAAATTAGAATCTGACCTATTTTCAGTCGAGACAGTATCTAACTGTCAACCACTCAACATGTGTAGGGATTGCAGAATCTGGCCCTATGTCACTAGATCATTGCCCTTCTATCTCCCTCTACTCAAAAAAGGGAAGAGATGGATTTACAAATGACCAGTCTCTAAATAGCGGAATTTGTTTCATATCTTAGTGCTACCTCTGTGTTTTACTTCATAGTCACGTTCACATTATGAAATGTATAAGGCCAGAATCTGATATTCTTATGGATGTTCACTATCATTTTTTATTCCAAGAGCAGGCCCATTTAAATCAATGAGTTTATTCCCAGAATAGGAGTATCAGAATCTAGCCCACAAAAGTTTTGTTCATAACTAGGTTTGTCTTTGTCCAGTGCTCAATGAATGTTTCTCCTTTAGTCTGACATTATACCATATTATTCTTCTGGAAGCCAGTGCACCATACTTAAAAGTAAAGCTGGGCAAAAAAAATTTCAGACAAATAGTTTATTCACCAAAAAATTCAATTGCAGTTGACATGAGACTTGTTCATAAACTCACCAAATAGCTTTGGCCGAGTGGGGGGGCAGGGGCGGGGATGGGGGAGGAGAGGGGAAATAGTTTATTATTATTATTTATAGAGTCACAAAATGGGAGGTGATGGTGCTACCCCCACAACAATCTTTTACCCAGTGGATAGGGTACCCACCTTGGTTGTGGGAGACCCATGTACAAATCCCTTTCTAGAGCAGGGATTTGCTTCCAAGTCACCCCTCAGTCTAGACTTTTCTGGGATGGATCTTGCTGAATCTCTCCTCTTGAGTCTGTTCTCCTTTGTATAAAATATTAGCTGGAGTGGAGAGAAAATGGGAATGATTCTATAGCCTGGGGGTTAGGGTGCTCACCTTGGAGGAGAGAGGGTTCAGATCCTTGCTCCAGAGTAGTTCTCAGCTATTGGATATAAAGAAGAGTAGGGCACAATCACCACCAACTCTGTGTCTGCCGATTTCGTGAACCTAGCTCTTTAAAAATGCCCAGAAACAAAACATTTTGGGTCGAACAATATGTTTAGTACCACCTGAAATGGACTCTTTGATTTGCTGGACTTTTTCAGAACTTTCAAATTTGGTGTGTTTTGTTTTTCAGAACTGCCAGTGAACCAAAAAATCAGTTATTTGCCCAGCTCTACTTATAAATATCGTTTCCATATTTTGTAGAAGCCTGGGGAGTAAATTACGGTCCAGATTCTCTGCAGGTGCAAACCAGTGTAGTTACATTGTCTTCAACAGAGCTGTGCTAATTCACACTGGCTAGGATTTACAGTTAGGCAAAAGTAAAATCAGGGGATTCTCTAACTTATGTGATACTTCATGAAATATCTCAGATTTTCTATTCTCCTTGCCAACGTTCATGTACTTGCACTAACACTGCCTCAGGTGAGGGCTGCCTCTTCCAGGCTTTGATGAATCCTCCCTTCAGAAGAGGAAGTGGTATCAATCAGCAGCGCTGTGTGGAGAGGACAGCTGCTCTCTGATCTGCCACTTTAGAACAGTGATAAAGAGGCAGCTGAGCAGCAATGAGAATGTCATTTTAAGGTTCTGTGCAAACAGCACGGCTGAGTGGTGGAGGAGGCACAAAAGATGCAGGAAAAATATGAGTGCTCAGAAAAGAAGGATGAGACTTGCAAAGGGGAGGGAGTGGAAAAGAGAAGACAATTTGAGAGGCAAAAAGAGAGAGGAGACAGGCAGCAGGGATGCTGGGGGAATGATTAGATTGACCATACGTCCTGTTTTGGCTGGGACAGTCCCTTTTATAAACCTTGTCCCAGCTGTCCCAACTTTTTTGGCAAAAGTGGGATGGCTGTCTTGCCTTATCCTGTTGGCTCTTGCCAACTTGATCTAGGCTTGCTGCTGCATATGCATGTACATTTAGGTGTGTATAAATTAAGGCTTCTGCACTCCATAGCATACTTAACACAAAACCTCAAAAGCAAGGAAATGAGAAATGAAGCCATTTAGCAATATATACACTCCTCTCCATTCAGAGACAGACATGCACATACGTCACCACTAGCACGGCCACCATCTGCCATGGAGCAAACATCACGTTCTGACCCTAGTCATAGGAGAGAGGCCAGATTTCCAGGCTCTGTTCCCCCCCCCAAATTTACTCCTCCATCACAATCAGCAGATCAGATCTTCCCCGTAACTTTATTTACTGCACTTGGATAAACTGACACATTTTACATATGCCACTGAACAACCATTCAGTTGTAATTAGTTTTAATCGCTAACAGTCTTCGGTAGAGTCATGGCAACAACCTAGAGGTCACAGGTTTTGTGTCCTATTGTAGGTCTTTTCAGCTGTCCCGTTCAATTAACTTTTTGTTCCGACACTCCGTTGTTGCTCTCTCAGTTCCATCTGCAGTTGCTGCTCCGCTTCCTCTTAAGATCAATGAGACTTTCTTCTGTATCTAGTTGAATTGAGTAAATTCCCCAATTCACAAATACACTTTGTTCATCAAATGCCTCACTCTTATGCTCCAAAGAGGTGTTTAAAGCTGTGTTTGGTGTATTGTGCGTCTCCTTTAAATTGTATTTTTATTGAGCTGTTTTCATGGAAAATCTCTTTCAAGCATGAGGTATTGTCTGCCTCTTCATTTTAGACCCCTTTCTTCTTCCCCCCACTTCATCTTTGCCACATATATTCACAGTCAGCTAAGGTTTTCTTGCTCTTTAAGGAGTGCTTTTTTGGCAGAGATTTGGGTTTGTCCTCCCTCCCCCATGACCATCACCAACACAGCAATAAGATATTTAAGAGATCATATCTGTACTGGGCCCTAATCGGCACAACACTTAGCTAGTTGCTTTACTTTTAGCATGTGATTAACTCCATCCATATTCAGCAAAACACTTACATATGTGTTTAAGTAGAAGCATGTGTTTTGATGAAATGGGCCCTAGTCTTCAAATGCCCCAGAAATAGGGTGACCAGATGTCCCGATTTTATAGGGACAGTCACGATTTGTGGGTCTTTTTCTTATATAGGCTCCTATTACCCCCCCTCCCCCTGTCCCGATTTTTCACATTTACTGCCTGATCACCCTACTCAGAATACAGGAGTCTCAGATCTGTTCCTCCTATACTAGTATTAACTCTTTTCCAGGTTTGGAGCTGCACTATTTTCTCATGTGTTGGAAGCAGAGAATCCCCCAAAATGGACAAACTGACTCAGATTTAACTCTGCTCTTTGTTTTTCTGCTACAAGTCCTCTCTGGTAGACTCTTTTCTACTCTATAAGAACATAAAATCTGATGCTCTTCATCAGTCCATTGAGCCATCTACTTCCGGGTCCTGTCTCCAGCAGTGACCAATAACCAATTCTTCAGAATAAGGGGGGAACACCTCACTATTTGGGCAGTAAAAGGATGCTTCCTGAGGCAATTAGCTTAAGCCCAGTAGCATGAGACAGTTGACATCCTTTGGGATATTAATCTGCCTCTTCAGTAACTTCATGTTTTGTTGATGGTCATGTTTTGTATTTTACAGTTGCTGTTGTTTAACCACATGTTCATAATTAAATTACCCTCCAATTGCTTTTTTCTTTTTTTAAATAAGAAGATATTCCATTATGAACTTTTACTGGGAGAATATTTGACTTAGGTTTGAAATAATGTCTAGGTTCTGGTACAGAAGTCTTTGTTCCAGATCAACTTAAAAAAAGTGAAAGTCCTGAGAGACCTTTTTATCACAAACTATAAGCACACATGAGACATTTGACATATGGTGCCTGTGCTGTGAACCAAGATTTAAAGGGTGATTTACTGTTCATCTATCAGAGAAGCAGGCTTAGCAGTTCATAAATTTACACTGAGCCAATTTTCCCAACAGAGTTCTCCCTATCTACAGGAAAAACCTGAAAAACATTGTTCAAAATTGGTAATTATAGTCTCCTTTGTAATTTGCCTTGTAAAGTATTCTTATTGAAATGCACTTTGTGATACCCTGCCTGGATTGCTAATTCTTTTCAAAGAGAATGCTTAGCTGAGTTATGTTACTAATCAAAATTTATGCCTCCAGCAACCCTTCTTACTATATATATATATATATATATATATATATATATATATATATATAAAATCTCAGAAATGGTGCAAGAGAAAAGGAAACTATGAATGTGAAATATGTGCACAATGCTGATCCTTTTTACAACACCTGACAAAGGAAGTTTTATTCTTAGAACTGGTGCATAAATTAACTCTTTCTTGATGGCAAAATGGTAATATTGACAGCAATTGCTGGTAATGGTGAAGATTTAAGATTGCACTATATAATTTAACACGACTGATTTATTAACCTGTTGAGGTTATTATTCAGTATTCCAGTATATTAATCCTTTTATGTTTTTAATTAAAGTAACCCTTTAGTAAGCTTCTTTGCGACTTGTCATTGGGCTTGGCTTTAGGTACAGTATTGTGGAAGAAAATGAGGTACTTCTGAGCTGGTGATATTGTCTCATATGTAGGGAGGATATTTTTGCTCACTTGTGGGGAAATACCAGGCTCATGGTCATTCCCTCTTGCTCAGCCTTCAGAAGTCAATATTCTGAATAATTAGATTACTTTGGGGGATGATATTGTATCAAAATGTAGCCTTTTTGGTATTAGATGTCATTATTTCTGTTTCCTTTACTCTACGTATATTTAACACAAGAGGATAATATTTGATTGTTTCCCTAATGCCTGGCTTTTTTTCCCAAACCCAATGTCCATAATAAAATGGATCATAAAATTTCTCCATCTTCCTCCAAAGTATTTCTTTTCTCCCCTTAACTTTCCTATTCTGACAATGTGTTTTGTAGGTCAAGAAACAAAACTGAGAGCCTTAACGTACTCAAGGGACCACAAAAGAGTAACCCAGCTACTTTTCTAGAGTTCCTATTTGCAGCAGAAGGGAAGTCTGAAATCAGTGGGAGATTGCCTAAATAACGAATGCTGGCCTTTGCCCGAAGAGTATATATAAATGTAGACATTTCTTATTGTGTATTTTCTTTATACTTACTCCGTCAGGTTCCTTTCTTCTTTGAATTTTTTCCAATAAACTTTCATTTACCTTTTTTATGTTTTTCCATAATTTTTCTTAGCAGACTGGCTTGCTCTCTTGCAAACCCATCTTCTTTTCTCACTGGACCCTGGCACGTATTCAGAATGGCAAGTTTCTTATATCATATTTTTCTGCAGGCTTAAAGGGTTCGTTCTGATTTTTAAGCTAGGCGAGTTTTCACAAACACTCCTTACACTTAAGGTGGGGAGTGCTCCGAGATCTGTATTGAACATTTTAAGTGCCCAAAGTATTTTAACTACACAACAGATATTATGCAACCTGGCTGAGTTAGCAGTGCAGTGGGAAACTCCCAAAGTTAATGTTTCTGACTTTTCAATGCTTTACTTTTCCAAATTAATATTGCCTTAAGGATGGATATAAATACTCAGTTAAAAAGAAACTATATGGAGAGAGAGAGAGAGAGAGGTGTAGATATGCGTTATGAGGGGAAACACAGGAAAACCAAAACTCTGAAAGGGAATAAAGCCACGCTGAACCTCCCCAAAGGATACACGAACACAGAACAATCTCATTAGTCTCAGTTGTGACTCCACAATGAGAAACTGTGAAGCAGCAGAAATGTTGGTACCAGATGCAAAAATTAATCAGCTGAAACCATCTTCATATGCTTCAGTGATTACCATGAAGGTTTTAATTTCTTTCCCCTTGTTCTTATGCAGATGAGGATGGGGAGATTTGATAACGTTTTCCCAATTCACCCATTCAGATCATGTAAAACTACCGAGCCAATTATTATTACTATTATCAATCAATAATACCAACTAGTTTGGGAGAGGGAAGGGATGCATTTTGTTAGAAGATACATAATGGCTTGAATCTGGTATGACATCTCCATTGCCAGTGATTTAGCATCACATGAAAAAAGTATTAACAGCATAGGTGACCAAATGCTTCTAATTTTTTTCTAATATAATGTGTCTTCTCCCCCCCCTTGCGAATGTCCAGTCTATTTTCTATTGCATTGGGAGAATGGGCATGAATGCAATGTGAAATAAAAGTTACAGATGAAAACAAAACAT
Organism: Trachemys scripta elegans; assembly: GCF_013100865.1. NCBI lineage: Eukaryota > Metazoa > Chordata > Testudines > Emydidae > Trachemys > Trachemys scripta. The sequence continues at coordinate 111,303,170 of NC_048303.1, read as the reverse complement.
TTTGACACTATGAGAACCCCTCCCCCCCACCGTTTTTTCTAACAAAATTTCCAGCAAAACTGACTGATGTTGTGAAGCGTTTCACTTTCAATGGAACCGCATATGCCAGTGGAATATAATATCCCCTGTTTTTCTATGACCAGTTGTAATGAAAATCCTGTTATACCTGGAGACTAGATTTTGACTACAAGCGGTATTCCTAAAATAGTTTCTGATCTCAAGGGAATTATAAACTTTTACTACTTCAGAAAATAAAACCAGAACACACAGACAAAATGTTTCATGGTTATTCCAAATTTGGAAGTTCTCAGGAGTAGCCACAGTAAGAGGAAACAAAGCAAGCAAGAAAGAGCCATAAAATTTGTATTTGTGTGATTCTTCTGAAGCTACTGAACTTTTGCAACTCATGAGGTGGGGGGTTCCTTTTCAGTACCCTGACTTGTGACTACTTTGTGTATTTAAGTCCAACCTGTGTGATCTGGGAGGGATCTAAATTTGCCAGTGCAGCAGGGTCTCAGTGCAGGCCAATCCTGCAGCTCTTTATAGTCATAAGGATTCTCCCATTGATTTAAATGGAACTATTCATCTGACCAAGGGATGAAGGACCAGGCTGTTTTTTCATGGACCAACTTTGGTTCCAAAGCTTCATCTCTTTAAAATCCTGATGACATTTCATTTGCAAATAAGCCTGATCTGCACTTCCTCAAAGACTTGTTTTGATCTGAAATTTTGGATCAGACTCAACTCTAGTTTCATTATAATGGTACAATACAAACCATTGCAAAATCAGGACAGGATGAGCCTGAATTCAGAACAAAAAAATCCTAGAAGTAGCAACCCTGTGCAGTCTTGGCTTCCTTAGCCTCCATTGTCTAGAGTGATTTTTAACAAGTTACAATGAAATTATGATGCAGTGTAAAATCCTCAGATGATGTAAATCAACATACCCTCATTGACTTCAAGTGAATTACACTTATTTACTCCAGATGAGGTTCTGGCCTATGCTTTGAAATGTACAACATTTAACCAATACACAGTTACTGGAAGCAGAAAGCCTTCATCTTGTTGTCACTAACAAATTTTTACTGTTATCGATACAGGATATCAGAGGTTGGAAATGGCCTCTGTTAACCACTTTCTAAGGGCACTCTTTTGCCCAGAGAACCAGCTGGTATGTTGAGAGAGAATGTGTGTTCATGCACATAGGCATAGGAGAGATTGAGGCTAGGAAATAGGAACACCGTACTCATCTGCAGAACATAACAGAGTAGTAAATTATTCCCACTGAATATTCTAATTGTGTTGATATTTGTTTCCTCTCTGGAAAGTTGATTAGGCACATTTATTGCTGGAAATTTTTGCTGCATCTTGGTAGGCTAGACATACATTTCATTTTCACTGAACTATTCTGACAGCGGTCACATATCCTTAAAGCAGGACTTTTGCATAGGAACAAACTTGAAAAGATACAAGAATAAATTCACTGGGCTAATATGTTCTACCTCGCGTTACTGAAAATATCTGTGTTTACTTCACAGCTTGTTTTCTGTACCTAAAATATCTTTAGTGTGTCCAACTGCAATCATCCATTAACTGCCTGATCCTGCAAAGCCTTGTGTATGTGATTAGCTTCACTCATGTGAAGAGTCTCCATGTCACTATCCACATGCCTGAAGTTTTGCCCTTTCATGCAGTGCCTAAATGCACCTAGTGTATACAAAGAGACAAGGTGGGTGAGGTAATATCACCCACCTTGTCTCTTTAATATCCTGGAACCAACACAGCTGCAACAACACTGCAAACAATGTATTGCATACATCAGTAAGACCCTGAAATTTATGTTTATTGAGGTGGAATAAAAGGAGTAGCACACACTCCATATGTTAACATTGGAATGGGAACCTTATGCTTGATCCCCAGCTGTGATAGGTGATTGCATTACAGCTCCCCGTCGCATTCCTAGCCCACCCCAGTAATGGGTGGTGGTAAGGCTGTGAGGACTCCCTGGCCAGGATTTCTGTTTGATCAGAGAATCTTTAGCTGCTGCAGTAAGCCAGCTCTCAGTTTTTGCAACTGTTCAAAAGGAATTTACAAGGTGTCAAAGATCTGCATCTTGGAACTGAAGACTCTGAGTATTTGATTTCACAAAGTTAACATTACATTAACCCCAATTTTTATATTTAATTTCCTGGGGTGCCTTTAAGAAAAAAGTTGAGGAATAAGGAGGTTTAAAAAAAAAAAAAACACAAGACAAAACCAGAGCTGTTTAGCTCCAGGAGAGAATAAGCTCTGCCAGTTTCACCTTCACAGCCTGTATGTTACTTTAATTGGAACAAGGCTGCTATCTTGCAGAACATAGGTGCTCTAAACCTGTTTGGCTTCTGGAGCTGACAAACACAAAATTTAGTGAGGCGTGCATTGCACTGCAATCATCCTTGTTTAGGTTTATGGGGTAGTGGCTATACAGCTAAGGTGCAGGCATGAAAGGGGACTAAATACCTAAACAAGTGCCAAAAGTAGGCTCTGCAATGTCTCTGCACGAGCAAATATCCAGGATGGTTTTTCATGCCGGCCTGAGCAAGATGGGGGCCGGTTAATCCATGATTATGTGACTCCAGTGGCTGAAAAAGCAGTGTTCTATTGGGTGTATTTTAACATAATTTATAGATAGTAAATTCATAGTAAATCTTCCTATTGGCATAAAGGGTGGCTTTAGTGTTGTAATGCTTGATCTTTTTCTTAACACACACTGAAAACAGTTTGTATCACCATAGAGTCCAAGGCCAGAAGGGACCATTTTAACCATCTAGTTTGACCTCCTATAAAACACACACCATAAAACCTCCTAAATAATTCCTAGGACATATCAATACATGGGGCTGGAATTAGCACTACTAAACTCTTACTGCTTCCTGTGGCCCTGTCACTTTCCTAACGTTCCTAGTCACAGATTTTAATGCCAGTAGGGACCATTATGACCATGTAGTCTGACCTCCTGCGTAACAAAGGTCAGACAATGTCACCCAGCAATTTTTGCATGAAGGCCAATAACTTGTACATAAAGCTGGTCAAAAAAAATTGAACAGAACTGTTTTCCATTGGAAAAGGCTGATGGGACAAAATCAAAATATTCTGCAGGAATGTATTGATCTCATCGAAATTTTAGATGGGAAATTTATCAAAACGCTTCAACTTTTACAAACTGCTGAAAGGTGTTAATGGCTACCATCAGCTACAGACCCACTTATAGCCAATGGGTGTACTGAGCATCTTTCATTCAGACTATATGAAGGAGATAATAGATGTCCCTTTGCATAGTGATAGCTAAAACAATAGAAGCCACCACCCACAGCATTGGCCAAGTGAGAAGGCCTGAGAAGAACCTAGCTCAGGGAGAATAAGAGGGATTTCCTTTGGACTGATTGCAAATGCAGGTCTTGTAAATGCAGAGAGAAAAAAGAGCGTCAGACAAGGGAAACAGTGGTGATAATTTCCCTGGGAGGAAGCCAGGAGACAAAGCTTCTTGGGGCACAGGACTGGTTGGAAAGATAGGGTTGGAAATTGTGAGCAAGAAAACCATTTGTTCCTACTATATTCAGGGAAATAGGATGCTGTGTGCTTTCTTCATAAATAACCAGTACTGTACCAAAGAAATACCTGACTCGTATCAGATTTCCCCTCTTAACAGAAAGAACCCACCAAGGCTTGAACATTAGCTAACTGCTCAGGCCAAGGAGTAGCAATGGCATCTGCTGACTTTCAGTGCCCATCTGTTTCCTGTGCATTTGTGAGTGTTGACGACAGGAATGGGAGAGATAGGGTTTTCCAGGGATTGGGGATATGTACATTGTATGTACATCATTACTGAACAGCTTATTCTTTAGTTGTACTTTGCTGGGTGGCTATTCTTATGTATATTCTATCACTTTTATAAAATTCACAGGGCCCCTAGAGCCTGTGGCAGGCTTTTTTTTAAAAAAAAATATTGAAATAAAAATAATTTGTACCAATAACATGAGATCCTTTATCTATTATCAAATTTGATGAAGTATGCAAATACACAAAAGCAGTTTTTTCAAGAAAGCGAACATCTCTATCCCACGGGAACTTGATTTATTTTTTGACAAGTGTAGTTTAGTTTTATTTGATAACCCTTTATGGTCCCCAAATGAACATACATTAGCATGTTCTATAAGAATTAATGAAGATCTAACTCCAGCACCCTTGTTGTAATATCTTTGCCGAGAAACGAGCAGAGTGTGTCATTTTTTGTGTATGCAAATTAGGAACTATGTGGTTTAGCCAAGTAGAAATTAGTGAGGTACTATTGTAATGTGTCCTTCTCATGTGAACATTAACTTGACTCTATACCAGGACCAGCTATAGAGCTCCAAATGAGCCCAATTTAGAGAGATGTCTTATGATAGAAGCGATTTGTAATTAAGGTGTTCAGGTAGAGCCTGAGATTGAGGTAAAGGGCAAACTTTATCCTCTTTACTAAATATTTCTCATGTGTTTTTTTAATAAGGAAACAAAGTGTAAACGACCTACAATGTAGAAGTATGCATATGTTAACTATATAGGTGGACTTTTGACACTTGAATTCTTGTCAGTCTCTGACCTGTGCCTTACTAGAAAACAGTCCCAACAGTGCTGAAATGTCCAGTTTTGACATATTCAGAATGAAACATTTTGGTATTGGAAGCGACTTTTTGTTTCAAAATTTGTTAATATGAAATTAATCAAAATTGAAATGAACCATGCAGATTTTGTCAAAATGAAACAATTCCAAATGACCTAAATTATCTATCTCCCTTCCCCCGAGCTTTCTTTTGTGGAGGAATTTGGGGTTTTGCTGTTTTGGAATGAAACCAAATTTTGAAAACCTTCACGAAATGGAACTTCCATCCTCCACACAGCTCTGGTCACTAGTGCAATTTCCACAGTGGTGATAAATAAATTATCATGTTCTGAAGGCCCGAGTTATATAAAGTCACAGAAAAGGAATCTTGATCTCTTTTAACATCTTTTAATTCTGTTGTTATTAAAGTCAATATTCACAGATAGTTTATTTCAGATACCACTGTCTGTGTGGTAATTCTTGGTAAATGCTGATTTTTAGAGAGGACTGCTGCAAATCTTTTCTTAGAATGCAGTGTGGTATTTGTACAGTTGTTCCTGCCAAGAAGCTGTGTATGGTGAGGGGTAGGGAGGGAATACATGCTTGAAAGCCAAACAGAGTCTAAGGCCAACATTTCCAAAGTGGAAGAGCTACATCATGTATTTTTATCCATATTTGGAACCTAAATTAAGTAGCCTGATTGTCAGAGTTAAGTAACCACAACTCTCAGGGAAGATAAGAATTATAGAAATGTAGGGCTGGAAAGGACCTTGAGAGCTCACCTAGTCTGTCCCCCATGCTGAAGCAGTACCAAGTAACCCTAGACCATCCCTGACAGGTGTTTGTCTAACTTGTTCTTAAAAACTTCCAATGATGGGGATTCCACAAGGTGCCTTGGTAACCTATTCCAGAACTGAACTATCCTCATAATTAGAAAGTTTTTCCTAATAGCTAATCTAAATCTCCCTGGCTGCAGATTAAGCCTATTTCTTTTTGTCCTGCCTTCAGTGGACATGGAGAACAATTGTTCCCTGTCCTCTTTATACCAGCCCTTAACATATTTGAAGACTGTTATTAGATGCCCCCTCAGTTTTCCTTTCTTAAGAATTAACATGCCCAGGTTTATTAACCTTTCCTCATAGATCACATTTTCTAAACCTTTTATTATGTTTGTTGCTTTCCTCTGGACTCTACAATCTTTCCTAAAGTATTTCGCCCAAAGCTGCACAAATTAGTCCAGCTGAGGCCTCACCAGTGCCGAGTAGAGAAGAATAATTACCCCCTGTGTTTTACATATGACAGTCCTGTTAATACAGCCAAGAATATTTGCATTTTTCTCAAGTCATCATGTTATTGAATCATATTCAGTTTGTGATCCACTTTCACCCCCAGATCCTTTTCATCAGTACTACAATTATTCCCTATTTTGTATTTATGTGTTTGATTATTTTTGACTTCCCAAGTGTTACTGAATTTCATCTTGTTGATTTTAGACCAATTCTCAAATTTTTCCAGGTCATTTTGCATTCTAATCCTGCTCTCCAAAATGCTTTCAACCCCTCACAGCTTGGTGCCCTCTGCAAATTTTATAAGCATGCTATCCACTCCATTATCCAAGTCAAATAATAAAAATATTTAATAGTACCAAATAGTGGAATTGACTGCTCATCACCTTTGGAATCAGGCCTAAATGTTGATTTTTGGTGTGTCTAGTTGGACAGTCAAATTGGAAAATCTTGCCCCTGAAATGTAGTGCTTGAATATTCTCCCAGCTCATAATGATGTAAAGTTACTTAAGGGCTAAGTTCCCCTCTCACTTGTATTTTACTTTTCCCTCTCACTCTCTTACAGCAAAGTATGTTGAAGGTGTATCCTGTTTTTCATGCTGACCCTTTTCTTATCAATATTGTGACAATTAACTATACAGTATCTGCTGCATTCTTCTTTCATTATGTTAGACTCGGGGTCCAAATTGACAACCACAGTGTGTGGCAGTTGGGCTTGAAATGTCTTGGCACAAGGTCAAATCCTTTTTTTGTGTGCGTGCCAGCTACCCCACCCCCTTGTTGTATTTCATATATAATTACAATTCCTTTCAGAATATGCTGATGCATGTGCCGCATTTTTGGGTAAAGTCTAGAATATCCTTAAGTTTCTTTTTTTAGCTTTTTATTTTATTTTATTTTTTGCATGCAGTGGTTTTTGACATCTTCCTGTTTGGTTAGTATTTTTACCATCTGCTGCCTTAATGACATTTCAGTGGGGAGTGAGTGTTTGAGTTGCTTGACTGGTGAAAAGCATCCTTGCACATTATCTCACAGCATGACTCTCATTCTCCACATTTTATGTTGATATATCCCAGCTCAGTTTCTCCCATCAGCCCTTATAGTATGGCGCCTTTCATTCTTACAGAACAAAACAGCAAAAAACAAACTACAACCTACCTACTGCCACTTGACTGCAGAGCAGGAGCAGTTGAACTGTGCTTTGATGTATATTTTTTCTGCCCTTGAACTTCATTCAACTCCTCTTCCTAAGAATAAAGTTCCAAAACTGTGTTTTCCCTGTGCTAAACTCTGTCAACCATGCAATCTTTTATAATAGAGGAAAAAAATAGCTTAGAACTGCAGTTTTCCATCAGCGAAATTCTGATTAATCTGCAGTACATTTAGCTTATAATAAATGGTAGATGTAGTTGAGTTGAAGTTAGTCTCCTTTATCTGCAGTGTTCCATTATGGAAATGGAATTAATCTGAATTAAATACAAGCATCAGAATCCTTGAATCTTAAAAGTGCAAATTAATGCTTAAAATGTCTCTCGTAACAACATTTTTCTTTGTGCACCCATGATTAATGTGACTTTAAATGTGATGAAAATAAAGACAGTTCTGAAAGCATTTAAACTGCCCTTTATTATTTCTGAAGCTGCCATCATATTAGCATATGCGAATTTGTGTATTGTTTGTGGATTTGAACTGCCATCGAATCAATCACGATTAATCTGAACTGGAAAAGATTATAGTTGCCACTCTTGAGCAATGACAGCAAAAGTTGCATTTCATGATTTTCTAATTGACAACTCCCGTTTTGAAATCTGTGAAAAGTAGGATTAAGGTACAATTAGGATGTAGGATGTTCTGATGGAACATACATCAGAGCTGGGACACCTCTGAGCATGTTGTCAAGAATACATATTTTTCTACTCATCTGTTTCCTTGGCATAATACAGTATAGGAACCCAGGATAGTCTTCCTAGTTAGCATCACAGCTATTCCATTTTTTTGGCCAGTTTATTTTCCACTAGCTTCTAGGCAAGATGGAAGGTTTTGGGGCAACATTTTCTTCACCAGGCAATAGTAATATAATGTAATGTGGATCACCATTTTCATGATGACAGTGTCTGAGATAGGTTTTATTCAGAGAAGAATGAAATTGTCATTCTTGTTACCTGGCCTGATCCAAAGCCTGCGGATGTCAATTTCAAAGGTTCCCATTGACATTGATAGGCTTTGGATTCGACCCATAGTGAAGTAAAAGCTTTTTAATTCACTGTAATTAATAGCTTGCTATAACCAGGATCTGTGAGGCCTTCCAAGTGCTAGCCCCTGTGGGTCATACGTATGTTGTTACACAGGGCTCAATCATGTAAGATATTAAGGCCCTCTGACCCCAATCCGAAAAAGCCCATTGATCCAATGCCTATTTGAGTCAATGGAACTATTCATGCACTTGAAGTTAAGCATATGGGTTTGCTGGATTGGGGTCAGGCTTAGAGCTGCATGAATAATGGATTTTTCAGTTCACTGATGATTCTTAATAATAAATCATAATAATTAGTGTTGAGTGAAATGAAACATTTTGTTTGACCTAGAATGGAATCTTTCATTTTGATTTTGAAGGGGTTTTTTTTTCTTTTAAAATTTTTAACATAAAATCAAAGGTAACTTTGAAACAAAAAGTTGTTTCAAATTGAAAAGTAAAAACATCTCATTTAGGAAATGTTGAAACAAAATGCTTTGACTTTTGGGTGACTTTTGTTAGTTTTTTTTTTTTTTTTTTTTTTCCAAACAAAACAATTGACTGAAATTAACACAAATTAGCAAAATGTTTGTCAATGTAAATCTCATTTTTAACTTAAAAAACCTTTTGGTTTAAAAATTTTGCCCAGCTCTCAAGAGCCACACCTTACAACAGGGGTGGGCAAACAGTCAGCCGTTTTAAGCCAGCCCTCGAGCTCCTGCTGGGGAGCGGGGTCTGGGACTTGCCCCGCTCCGGCGCTCCAGTCGGGGAGCAGAGTCGGGGGCCACTCCATGTGGCTCCTGGCAGCAGCCTGGCCCTGCTCCAGTGCTCCAATGGGAGCTGCAGGGGCGTTGCCTGGAGACGAGGCAGTGTGCAGAGCAGCCTGGCTGCGCCTCTGCGTAGGAGCCGGAGAAGGGACATGCCGCTGCTTCTAGGAGCCGCTTGAGATAAGCGCCGCCAGAGCCTGTACCCCTGAGCCTCTGCCCCAGCCATGATCCCCCTCTCATCCACCAAACCCCTCGGTCCCAGCCCAGACCACCCTCCTACACCCCAAACTCCTCATCTCCAGCCCCACCCAAGAGCCTGCACCCCCAGCCAGAGCCCTCACCCTCCCACACACACACATCCCACTCCCCCGCCCCAGCTCAGAGCTCCCTCCCGCACCCTGAATTCCTCATTTCTGGCCCCACCCCGGAGCCTGCACCCCCAACCAGAGCCCTCACCCCCTCCTGCACCCCAAACCCAATTTTCTGAGCGTTCATGGCCCACCATACAATTTCTATTCCCAGATGTGGCCCTCGGGCCAAAAAGTTTGCCCACCCCTGCCTTACAGGATCAGGATCATGGTCATGGTCTCCTGAATGCAAATCCATTTAAAAGCCTTCCCTATACCATAACTTCATGGTCATTTAATTATAGAAATACTGGATCATCTCAGAGCCAACATGACTTACAAAAATGCACGATGGTAAAAGTAAGTTAGTTAACAAATGTGAACATATCACAGTGCTTACTATTGCTGAAAATACAGTATTGTAACAACGAGAATTTGTTGTACTTATAGAAGAAAATATTATTAAAAAGAGATTGAAATTGAAACCCACCATGAATTCCATGTTTGGTTTTGTTCTTTCTTTTTACCTCTGACTGTTCCTAAACAGCTTGGGAGTAAAATTTGAAATGAGGAACTCCATGAGCAGTCTTTCAGTGCTATTTTATAACGATGGAATGAGTTATTCCCACCACTAAAAATATCAGTCATTAAGGCTAGCAAAGAAAATAGAGTATTGAAGAAAAGGTAAAAAATTCCAAGTAGTTCATGTTTGTTTGACTCCCCTCCTGCCCCAACTTCTATGACTTCTGGTGTTTAGGATCACAATTGACTCTGAGTAACAGCATATTTCTGTGCTGGTTAATAAAGATGGGATTTACAGAGAACAGGAGGAAGTGTTCTGCTGCTTTTGCAGCTACAGCTTTCGCAGCCCCTATGAATCACTAGTCCTGGGTCAACTTATTGAGCCACCAAATGGTTTTATATGTTGGTTAGAACAGTTTTGTTTTTCATTAAGCGCTAAGAAAAATTAATGACTAGCAAAGTAGGCTTTGGGGGAGCGGTTCGGAAGATTCCAGCTATCAGTTTTGAAAGAACATATTGTACTATATTGGCAAATGCTGGCTACTGCACTCTAATTTATGGAAAGTCAAGAATATCACCCTTTCGTGGCTTGCTCACTAAAGACCTGATCCTGCACTACTGAACTCAATGGGAGTTCTAATATTGGCTTCAGTGAATACAGGATCAAGCCCAAAGAAGATGTAAGATTCATAAGTTTTAAGGCCGGATGGGACCTTTATGACCATTTAATCTGTCTGCCTGCAGAACACCTGCCATAAACCCAGGATTGTGCAAAATTCGGCAATTTCTTTTTTTGGGAGGTCATACCAACATCGTTCCGTTTGTATGCAAAAAATGTGTAACTTTGTCAAATTTTGAGTTTGAACAGTAATATTTTTTTGGTTCTGTTGTGACTGCTTCCCACGCTCTGTTTGCCACGGCTAAGAGAGATTTTCCCCGAACTCAACTGGTATTGGAAAGCTGTGTTTTGCAGAAGTGAGTTATCTCTGGATTCTGTGCGTGTGCAGAAGAGCTGATGGCTGTGGTGTCTGTGTGGATGCTGTGTGTGGATCTGTTATCGTGCTGCAACAATAGCTCTGATAGGCTTCCACTTTTTCCTCTCTATTTTATGCATATTTCTCTTCTAAGTGGTTCTATTTAATTATTGGAGAAAATGGATGAAGGGCCCTAAGAACTGACAAGTAAAATTTAATTTAATTTAATTGCATTAATATAGCACTGTCTGAGTGAGGTGGAATTGCAAATAGCATTGAGGACAAAGAAATAATGCAGAGATCTAGAGGGACTGGAAATACAAGTAGAAAATAACAAAGTGAGATCCGACTTGTAAAAACAGAGGCTAACAATCTGGGAAGGAAATAAGCCAAAGCAATAATATTCCATGGAAGGGGGAAATTGTAAAAATAATCAGTCACACTGGCAGAGACCTAGAGCAGTTAGCAGACAGCAAATGAGACAAAGTGATGTGGTAGCAAACTGGGCCAATACAAAGGGATCATATAATGGAACAGGGAGGTAATAGTCCTTTGTATGGCCATGGAGTGACTGCACTTCTATTAAATGTCTTACCATGGCAGTGGACAGAGCATATCAAAGCATAGCACTGTATTACTAGATGGATATTAATAAATTAGCGGAATCTCAGAGAACAGCAATACAAATAATTCAGGGGGAGGAGGGATTGATTTCCAAGGAAACAGTAAAAGATCTAAGTATGCAGAGCTTGGCCAAAAGACAATTCCGTGGTAGAGGTTGGAGCATGGAGAAGTGACTGAATATCCTTGAATGGTGTAACCACCAAGGAAAGAGAGATTATTAAATGTGATGTAGGGGGTTATAAACAGGAGTAACTGGAGAGAATTAATAAAAGGAAAATATAGGTTAGATATTAGGAAAATCTTCATGGCAGTAAGATTTGTAAGGCTGTGGAATCAATAGCCCCCTAAAGCCAGTGCTGAAAGATTGCTGGCTTGCGACAGTTAAAGTAAGAGTGGACAAAGTGCTATAAAATATGCTGTAGGGATCAATCCTACATTGACCCTCATGCATATGGAATGACACAGTTGTTCCTTCCCACGTCTAACGTCTATGAGTTTTGTGTTATCCTGCTTTGGAAGGAACACCAGATAAAAGCCACTGCTGTGATGTCCCCACAGGAACAAGAAAAATCTTGGCGCCATAGCTGTCTTAGACAAGCAGGACCAGGGAATACTGCTGCTGAAGCTAGTACCTCCAGAGCTCAGCGACAGACAGTTCTACACTGGGGTTCCAAGTAACTGTTAGCTAGCTAGGACACCTCATAATCCTTGACATTGATGGGGAACCCCAGTGGTGCTTTCTGACACTGTTAGTATAGGAGCCAAATGGTACTGGAGCTGGGAGTTTCCTGATTTCTCTGACACCCCCAAGATCCTAAGTGAGGGGGCTGTGTGGTAGCAGGCAAGCAATCTACTAGCCCCTCCCCTCCCAGATTACATATAAATTGAGGTTTGAGGCTTCCTGAGGCTTGGAAAAGAAGGGTGGGTGGGAAGTCCAGTTGTGCAAACTGTCAGTCTAGGCCATGGATTTTCATGGACTAGGGTCGACAGGTTTCTGGGTAGACTGGAGCCCCTGTTTTAAACCTGCCCATTAATTACATATGGTGGCCCCTAGTTCTTATATTCTCATGGAATAACATATGCCTCTCTGCACTTGTATGTATAGTTTATAGGTAATAATGTTACAGAATATATTGTGAATCAAATCCATGGCTTCTTAGAACTTGTACCTGTGCTGTGCCTTCTGGAACATCACAAAAACTACAGTGCCTCTCTGAAAGCACAGGCATATGTAGCATACAGAGACCATGCTTTAAACATTACTGCCTTTACAAAGAGTCTGCTACTTCCAAAGATATCTCCTGTCTTTAAAATGGAGAATTCCATAGGGAACAGTAAAGTCTTTCAAAACATGGGACTTTTTAAGGCTATCCACTGAGTAGAGCTATGTAATTGTTAGGCTTTTGTTTTCTCTCTACTGCACCTTTACGTTTTTAGGAGACTACACTCTGAAGGAGGCATCTTCCACTGTTTGTTCAATTCATATGTTCTATCATGTTCTGGTGACTTTTTTTTCTCCTGTCTTGATTCATACTATAAAGCAGAAGCTATTCAAACTGAGGGTATATGGTTCCTGCATTCATATGGAAAATTGCAACACATACCAGTACTAAAGGAGCATCTTAATAGTATATAGTAAATATATATATATATATATATATATATAGGGTCCTAGGGGCCAGATCATCAGCTGCTGTAAATTAGCATACCTCATTGAAGTAAATGAAGCTACACTGATTTACCCCAGTGTAAATCACTTATCTGTTACATGATACATGCATAAAAATTAAATAGGCATAAGAAATGTTTGTTCAATCTTCAGATCTAGCACTTTATATGTGATTTCAAATGTGACATGGTTCAGAGATTAAGGGTATGTCTACACTGTGATCATAGAATCATAGAATATCAAGGTTGGAAGGGACCTCGGGAGGTCATCTAGTCCAACCCCCAGCTCAAAGCAGGACCGATCCCCAACTAAATCATCCCAGCCAGGGCTTTGTCAAGCCTGACCTTAAAAACCTCTAAGGAGATTCCCCCACCTTCCTAGGTAACTCATTCCAGTGCTTCACCCCCTCCTAGTGAAAAAGTTTTTCCTAATATCCAACCTAAACCTTCCCCACTGCAACTTGAGACCATTACTCCGTGTTCTGTCATCTAGTACCACTGAGAACAGTCTAGATCCATCCTCTTTGGAACCCCCTTTCAGGTAGTTGAAAGCAGCTATCAAATCCCCCCTCACTCTTCTCTTCCACAGACTAAATAAACCCAGTTCCCTCAGCCTCTCCTCATAAGTCATGTGCTCCAGCCTCCTAATCATTTTTGTTACCCTCCGCTGGACTCTTTCCAATTTTTCCACATCCTGCTTGTAGTGTGGGGCCCAAAACTGGACACACTACTCCAGATGAGGCCTCACCAATGTTGAATAGAGGGGAATGATCACGTTCCTTGATCTGCTCACAATGCCCCTACTTATACAGCCCAAAATGCCATTAGCCTTCTTGGCAACAAGGGAACACTGTTGACTCAGATCCAGCTTTTCATCCACTGTAAGCCCTAGGTCCTTTTCTGCAGAACTGCTGCCTAGCCATTCGGTCCCTAGTCTGTACCACTGCATGGGATTCTTCCGTCCTAAGTGCAGGACTCTGCACTTGTCCTTGTTGAACCTCATCAGATTTCTTATGGCCCAATCCTCTAATTTGTCAAGATCCCTCTGTATCTTATCCCTACCCTCCAGTGTATCTACCACTCCTCCCAGTTTAGTGTCATCTGCATACTTGCTGAGGGTGCAGTCCACGCCATCCTCCAGATCATTAATGAAGATATTGAACAAAACCGACCCTTGGGGCACTCCGCTTGATACTGGCTGCCAACTAGACATGTAACCATTGATCACTACCCATTGAGCCCGACGATCTAGCCAGCTTTCTATCCACCTTTATAGTCCATTTGTCCAGCTCATACTTTTTTAACTTACTGGCAAGAATACTGTGGGAGACCGTATCAAAAGCTTTGCTAAAGTCAAGATATATCATGTCCACTGCTTTCCCCTCATCCACAGAGCCAGTTATCTCATCATAGAAGGCAATTAGGTTAGTCAGGCATGACTTGCCCTTGGTGAATCCATGCTGACTGTTCCTGATCACTTTCCTCTCCTCTAAGTGCTTCAAAATTGATTCCTTGCGGACCTGCTCCATGGTTTTTCCAGGGACTGAGTTGAGGCTAACTGGCTTGTAGTTCCCCGGATTCTCCTCCTTCCCTTTTTTAAAGATGGGTACTACATTAGCCTTTCTCCAGTCATCGGGACCTCCCTCGATTGCCATGAGTTTTCAAAGATAATGGCCAATGGTTCTGCAATCATATCTGCCAACTCCTTTAGCACCCTCGGATGCAGCGCCATCCGGCCCCATGCATTTGTGCTTGTCCAGCTTTTCTAAATAGTCCTGAACCACTTCTTTCTCCACAGAGGGCTGGACATCTCCTCCCCATGCTGTGCTGCCCAGTGCAGTAATCTGGGAGCTGACCTTGTTTGTGAAGACAGAGGCAAAAAAAGCACTGAGTACATTAGCTTTTTCCACATCCTCTGTCAAGTAGGTTGCCTTCCTCATTCAGTAAGGGGTCCACACTTTCCTTGACTTTCTTTTGTTGCTAACATACCTGAAGAAACCCTTCCTGTTACTTTTAACATCTCTTGCTAGCTGCAACTCCAAGTGTGATTTGGCCTTCCTGATTTCACTCCTGCATGCCTGAGCAATATTTTTATATGCCTCCCTGGTCGTTTGTCCAATCTTCCACTTCTTGTAAGCTTCTTTTTTGTGTTTAAGATCAGCAAGGATTTCACTGTTAAGCCAAGCTGGTTGCCTGCCATATTTACTATTCTTTCTACACATCAGGATGGTTTGTTCCTGCAACCTCAATAAGGATTCTTTAAAATACAGCCAGCTCTCCTGGATTCCTTTCCCCTACGGTTAGTAGAACTTAAGAACCTAAGCCTAGGGTTAGTAGAACTTAAGTTAGCAAACCCTGAGTTTGTTAACCTAGGGTTTGAGCATCTGCAGTCATTTGTAACCTCAGGTTGTGAATTTTTGAACCCTGGTTTCCTACCTGGGGCATCAGCATTTATGATACATTATGAGGGTCTGAGTCCAATCACCCATAATCCAGACTTCCTAGTGCCCTCCCAATATGTGACTGCTCTAGCCCTTTGTTCATGGTGCCATGTGAGCAAACTTGACTGTCCAGCAGACAAAGAAAATTGGTCTGTGGGATATGGGGCTGTTCTTCAAAGCAATAGGTCTTGAACCCTGAGTCCTAGCTTGACTCAGGCTTGGACCCTCCACTCCCATGAAGTCCTGGAACCTTGAGTTAGCATGATTTGTGTGTAGACAGAAGTGGGGGATTAGGCTTGAGTTTGAACCCTGGGCTTACATTGCAGTGTAGACATACCCAAATAGTATAATTAAAAGGACATTAGAAGCTCGGTGGAAGAAGTACATGAAATATGCTCAGTGCTCCCTTTGGACTCTATTCACCTAGTGTGATCATGGCATTTATGGATCAAGGTTCCAAACCGATGACTTACTCCTCCAAAGTCTTGTTGCTGCTGATTTGCCCACTGCGATACATTTGAACTGGAGATTTGTATGGTGTTTTGAGACTTTCAGTCTCAGGGGAAAATTTACATGTCCAACATAAGATAATCATGAAAACATTTAATGTAAACATGTCTATTTTAGGTCATTTTAAAGCAATTACATACACTGGTAAAAGCTAGGAAATGCAAGGCTGATATGTTATTTTTAACTGACGCCACTATATGAAGAAAGCCTAAATATGTGAGCTAGGAATTATTTCCCATCCTTAGTGATGTGCTGTCAAGCTCATTACTGGAATTCTTTTTTTAAATAATTTCTTATTTGTGGTGGTACTCCTGGTGATTGTTGAAACCAAGAACATTGAAAAACACTTTAAAATGTCACTTTTCTTCACATATTCCATTTACATTCTACACTGCACTTAACGTCAAAATTAGACTGCTCAGTTCCACTTTTGCTTCTTATCAGTTTCATTTTTTTTTTTTTTTGTTTCCTATGCCCCAGACAAACAAAAATAACTCCCTATGGGCTTCAACTGTTTAAACCCTTACTCTTAATATGCTGCTATGGCAGTGCTTGCTTTGAAAACTTAAAACACTTGGGATGCAGGTTCCCATCTAAGGTTGTCACCATAATTATCACTTTTAAATTGGATTCCCTGTAAAAATTCTTAATGTCAGATTGGATTGAAACACACAAAACCAAGTTGTCTATTTGATTTCAACATGAAAGTTGTTGTACTGTAATAATTTTGCTGAAGATTTTTATTCACCGCAAGTAAGCAAAAGTTTTTTCTGCAAAATATTTGTGGGTTTATTTACTTTTTATTCCAGAACAGTGTCCAATTTACCCTTTTGCTCTATAGAACTGTTTCCACATATTTTACTGAGCATATAACAGTTTCCACAGTTTCTTCCAAATGCAGTTTGAACAGTAGCATATCTAGACCTCAAGGTTTAAATACTGATCTGATTCTTTGGGAAGATTTACAGTCCCTGTGAACAGGGCAGTTTTCTGAGGTAGGTTATTGTAAAGATTTTGAAAGGCTGATGAGATTAATATTAGACTGGGAATCTTTAAAGAGGGTTTTTTTTATTTTATTTTTTGTTTTGTTTTGTTAGCAGGAACTAGAGATTTGCAATAATCTTGCAAGGTCTTCATAGTTTTTCTCCTTAAATCACTGTTTTGCAGAATGAGCACTTCATGGTTTTAAAAGACTACCTCCATAAAGTTAGATTTGTGGCAACATTGGAAACAAAGAAATCTCTGAAATATATCAGAACTATGGATTTCACTATTGCCAATCCCAAGAGTTATGTGTCAGCCCCCCTCCAAATCCTGAGAAGAGTTTAAGAATAATCAGATTCTCTTTTTTCCCCCCATTCTTTTTAATTTGCCTTCTTGTTTCTGAGTCTTTAGAGTGCATACATCTTCTCTTTACAAGCTAGTCTCTGCTAGGGTTACTATACGTCTGGATGTTCCCGGACCTGTCCAGCTTTTTGGTCCTCAAATCCCCATCTGGGAGGAAATTCCAAAAAGCCGGGCATGTCTGGGAAAATAGGGAGGGGTCGTGGGGCTTGGATCCGGGCTGGGGGAGGAGCCGGAGCCACTGGGGCTAGCGCCGCTCGGCCGCTGGCCGGCACCGCTCTGCCAGGGCCGGGCTGGGCCGGAGCCGCTCGGCCGGAATTGGGGCCTGAGCCAAGCCAGGCCGGAGCTGCTGGGACCGGGGCTGTGGGTGCTCGGCCAGCGCTGCTCAGCCAGGGCCGGGCTGGAGCTGCTCAGCCAGAACCGGGGCCCGAGCCGGGCCGGAGCCACTGGGACTGGGGTTGGGGGTGCTCGGCCGCCGGCCGTCGCCGCTCGGGGCCCGAGCCGAGCTGGAGTCGCCAGGCCAGGGCTGGAGCCGCCGGGGCCAGGGCGGGCCGGAGCCGCTCAGCCGGAATTGGGGCCAGTGCTCCAGGGCCCGAGCCGAGCCGGGCCAGAGACGCTTGGCCGGGGGGGCCGGACTGGGCTGTGCCTCCTCGCACCCCCCCTAACCCCAGCCCCAGCTTACCTGCTGCCTGCCTGTTTCAGGCTTCCTGTGAACATTTGATTTGTGGAAAGCAGGGGAGGGGGAGGAGCAGGGGGCGGAGCGTTTGGGGAGGGGGCAGAGTTGGGGGGGGACTTTGGGGAAGGGGCGGAGTTGGGGTGAGGCCAGGGCGAGGAAGGGGCAGAGGTGGGGCAGGGCTGGGGGCAGGGAAAGGGCAGAGTTGGGGTGGGGCCAGGGCCCTGTGGAGTGTCCTCTTTTTGTTTTTTTTAAAATATGATAACCCTAGTCTTTGCAACCATTCAGGCTAGAACCTTACTCTTTTCTTTTAACATGAAAACTGAGATCCTCATATATTCATATGACTCCAGGAGTAGGAGCTTTAAGAAAATCACTATAGTAGAACCTCAGAGTTATGAACACCTTGGGAATGGAGGTGGTTCATAACTCTAAACAAAACGTTATGGTTTTGGTTATGGTTTTTCTTTCAAAAGTTTACACTGAACATTGACTTAATACAGCTTGAAACTTTACTATGCAAAAGAAAAATGCTGCTTTCCCTTTTTTTTTTTTTTTTTTTTTTTTTTTAGTAGTTTATGTTTAACACAGTCGTGTACTTGTTTCCCCCCCACACACACCTCTCTATCTGCTGCAGCCTGATTGAGTACTTCCGGTTCCAAATGAGGTGAGTGGTTAACTGAGGTCAGTGAAATCTTTGGCAGGTTGTCCTTGGCGTTTGTTATGCCAGCTAGTATTTGTGAAAAGTACTGGCTCGACAGCCCCAGAGACTGAAGTCCTATTATGAATTCCTGATATATAATTGCTAAGTTGTGGATAGCTAAACACTGCAATTGCAACGACATGAACACATCTCCTCATATATCATTCTGAATGATTGCCAACCAAGTGTAGGTTGAAAAGGTGGTCCTCTCTAGGAGTCTTTGGGCCTGAGTAGCAGTTGTGGTTTTGAATTCCTTGTTTTTGTACTACGGATGACTCCTGTCCACTGGGAACTGACCTGAGTCCACCATGCTACTTTACATAGGCCATCAACAGGTATTGGATAGTAACAACTTTCAGTCACTAGAGACCTAGAATGAATAAATACAAACAAGCGATGTAGAGGTAAGATTCTTATTATAGCCATTAATTTAGATTTGAAGCATTTCAGAGGAGGGACTACATTTTCCTATATTTCTGCACAGTCCTTAACACAATGGGGTTCCAGTCCTGAAGGATCCTTTTCATACTACCCTCACCCAGAAAATCACTAGTAAAGATACTGAGCAATCAACCCATCCACCCTACCCCTCAAACCACCTAGGCTTCATTGGTTAAAATTATGATTAAAATCAAATTTTATTGTCCTTTTTCCCAAAGAAGAATAATTTAAATATCATTTTCATTCTGTGGAAAAGAATTATACCAGGTTTTATAACTTTTGTTTGAGTTGATTGGGCAGGGTGTTTCTGCAACAGTTTGCTTAAAGGTGTTAACATATAAATTATTGAAGCTTGGAAGTTAATACTTACATGGAAATGGACAACTCTGTTGGTGCTTCTCTATATTACTTGTCTGGAGCTGGTAAATCAGAGAATGAAGGATATATTTGCAGCCAGAAGGATTAGAATTAGAAAGTGTGTGTGTGTGTGTGTTTACACGTGCATGTGTTTAGCTCCTGAGGAATGAAAAAGTTGAAAACATTCTCAGGAAGAATCGGTCTATACAAAATGATGGAGTTTGCTTGCTGTTTTACTTGCCTTGGATATTTCTGCTTCTGAGCTACTGCATTTCCACAATATACTTTTAAAATAGAGCATTCCCGTTATTCAATAAAAGAGACTAATTTTTAAAAGTCCGGAAAAATCTAGTAGGACATTTCTTGGGAAAGTAAATACTCTTTCGCTTGCTTGATTAGTTGGATGGGGGGAGTGGTATTGCAAGCCTGTGAATTCAAGCAGGGGGGAAATATTATTTATTTATTTATTATTTATTTTTAAAGCTGATAGAAATGTCATTTTGTGTTATTAACAGAAACAGTATAATAGGCATGGTGTGAAGTTTAGTATTAAATGTACTTCAGACCATGAGTTAAAATAAAAAGCGAGAATAGTCCCATTTTCATCACTGTATGTTTTTCCCTTGTAGCTTATGGAACTCCATTTAATTTTGAACGTTATAGGGTGAATTCCTGGTCCCATGAAGTCAAAGGAACACAGCCATTCACTTCGATGGGGCCAGGATTTCATCATAGCTTACGCAGGTCTCTTCCATTTTCTCTTTGCCTTTGCTGTTATTTATGAATATTATTTTAACTTTACAGCCATAATATTTAACAATGGAAAGCCTTTTGCACTACATAGTGTTCAATGTACCTCCTTGAGTAAAGTTAAGCACAAACGTTCACAGGATTAGAACCGTAATGTGCCAAGTTGTTGTTGTGAATAGGGTTGGATATGAGAGCACATTAATGAGGCGTTTACTTTATATTCTGTATATTTATATTTCTTTGTTAAGCCTCAGTCCAGTGAAGACTTAAACCCATGTGTAACCAGGTTCTGAATGAGCTTTCCTCTGACTTCTAGTGATGAGCTGGAGGAAAGACTTCAGGAGCATAATGTATTTACATAAACACACCTACTTTGCCTTGGTGCACAGCAGAGGGCACTGCTCTACCAAAATGATCAATCTTGGCTGGCATCAGGTTGCAGCCATCTTCACCTGGCAGAGGGATTACCCATACTTAACTTCCTTTAGGTGGGTAGTCCCTTTAAACTCACAAACTTTTATACTATAATGTCTGTAGCTGTCTATACATTCAATTGAAGATAACTGTCTCTATTTCTACAGCTGCTCAAGGCTGTAAGACCTAGACGTGTAGTTTCTTTTTCAACTTACAGGTAATTCTCTAGCAGTGAGTTTTTAACTCTGCTTTCCAGGGCAACTGATGGAGTTGCAATAGCAGTGAACAGAAAAAAGCAGTTTTGGGGGGTTAGCAGTCAGTGGAGATGGATGTAATAGATTTTAGTTCAGACAAAGGTAATTCAGCCCAAAGAGAAGCACCAAGAAAATTGTTTGTTGGGGGGATTTTTCCTATGTTTACATGAAGCAAGATCTTCAGGGGTTTTGAAAATGCATTGGAATTTTAATTTTGAAAGAGGAGAAAACATTGACTATAAAACCTGATCGGTTTCTTTTGGATGTCTCATTTTGTGAGGAATACTCCCAAAAAACTAGTTTAATTTTTTAATTTCTAATTTTCCAAGCTTTGCTAGTTTGGCTGAAATTAGAAGGAGAAAATTTTTAAAATAAATAATTTTTTGTTTAGTTTTTGTTTTGAAAAAACAACGTGTAGCTGTTCAGTTTATCAGATTTAGTTTATCAGTTCTACATGTGCTCTGGCATTGAAATATCTGATCATATTCCACAAATATTTGACATCCCCTTTTGATTGTTATGATGCTAAAATGGCATTGACATATAGTGAAATATTTAAGCACACAAACAATTCTCCATTTTGCCGTGTTGTATCAATAAGATCATCTCTTCGGCAATATAGTGGTATGCTTCATAATATAAAGTGTTCTTGCATTGTTAGCGTATCAGATTGTTTTATTGTCAGATTGTTAATGAGCAGAATTGTCTCATACATGACCACCAGTTGCTTAATAGGAAATTTGTATGCTAAGCTGAGGCAGGGATTTTATGTTCGGAATGATGACTTATTAATACTACTAAATATATGATTGGAGTTCATGTGTGACGCACAGGTAAGTCTTATGAAGGATGAATGATTTTTTCCCACTCTGTGTTCTTCCGTCCTGTGAATGCTGTTCCAAACAGGACAACACTCAAGGAAGGGTTCTGAAAATCCATCATATTGACATTTAATGCTGTAAAAGATTTTAAATTCACAGGAAGACAATTGCACACTAACTGGGGGGAAAAAACACACTTTAGTGTACAGTGTAATTTGTGGGAATGGGGATCAGTTGATCACTCTGAAATTAACTATCTTCCTAAAATAGAAATGTTCTCTTACCTCATCTTTCTCTCCCACACTAGCAGCGATTTCATTTCACGCTTTCACACTCGCAGTGCAATATGTTGCCAACTAATAAGCACTAGTGGGTACATGTGCAGGTGTTGGCAGCAGCTCACCAGTCTCCAATTCATTTTAGCAGAAGACTTGAATTCCCATGAAAGCGCTACAGACACAATTTTCCAGGCTCTACAGCAGACAGTGTTATCACCATATGCAACAGGTTGCTGGCCTAGTGGATAGGGGGAAGCCATAGATTTGATATATTTTGATTTTAGTAAGGCTTCTGACACAGTCCCTCATGGTCTTCTCATAAACAAACTAGGGAAATGTGATGTAAATGAAATTACTATACGGTGGGTGCACAATTGGTTGAAAGACCATACTCAAAGAGTAGATATCAATACTTTGCTGGTCAAACTGGGAGGGATTAACTAGTGGGGTGCTGCAGGATTAGTCCTGGGTCTGGTGCTAGTCAATATTTTCATTAATGACTTGGATAATGGAGTGGGGAGCATGATTATAAAAATTTTCAGATGACACTTAGCTGGGAGGGGTTGAAAGACAGGATTAGAATTCAAAATTATTGTAACAAATTGGAGGATTGATCTGCAATTAATAAAATGAAATTAAATAAAGACAAGTGCAAAGCACTACACTTAGTGTAACCCACACACCTCCTGGGTATGTTGTTCTGTCCCATCTAGTGGCATTGAGACCACTTAGGTAAGAGCAGGGCCGGCTCCAGGCACCAGCTCAGCAAGCAGGCTATTGGGGCAGCCAAGGGGAAGGGGTGGCATGTCAGGCTCTTCGGCGGCAATTCTGCGGCGGGTCCCTCAGTCCCTCTCGGAGGGAAGGACCTGCCGCCGAAGAAGAAAGCGGCGCGGTGGAGATGCCGCTGATCGCAATCGCAGAGGTGTTTTTTTTTTTTTTTTTTGCCGCTTGGGGCAGCAAAAACCCTGGAGCCGGCCCTGGCTAACAGCCAGTTGGCTTTCAGCTCATGTGGTAGAGGCTCATGCATAAGCTCCAGCGGTCCCAGGTTTGATCCTGCCTGCCGACAACTGGGGTTTGTTGGTGTTACATTAGGAATTAAAAAAAAAATCAAATCCCCAACCCCTAAATAGGGTGTAACTGGGTAGGTGGTAGTACGGATGAAAAGGATCTGGGGATTAGAGTAGATCACAAATGGAATGACTCAGCAGGATGATGCAGTTGCAAAAAAGATTATGGGACGTATTAATAGCAGCGTCTTATGTAAGACACACAAGGTAACTGTCCCACCATACTCCGGACTGGTGGGGCCTCATCTGGAGCACTGTGTCCAGTTCTGGGTGTGACAGAATACAATTTCCTGCACTATCCTCCATAAACCTTATTAAATGAAGTTTAATACCTTTGGGGTCCATTTTATTAAAACTGGAATTCTGTATATGTTATTGTCGGATTGTCTGTAACATTTCTAGGAGACTGACTAACGTAAACATTGGGGAAACGTGAGGAACTTGAATGTACTATTTGTTACAATACATGTGAAGTGGGTTTCCTAGGAGTTACTTGGGAGGCCTTTCGAAGCTATCCCCTGGGGAGAAAAACCCGTTGTCTGCTAATTGCCTGTTCCTGGAAACTTCAGATCAAAGACCCCTGAACTGTATAAAGGAGGGACTAAACTTTTCTGTGTGTGTTAGTTGCGTGCTGAGGCTGTTATGAACTTGTGACAAGAGCGGAGACCCCTTTGTGGAGTATGAACGACTAATCACCTGCCAGAGCCCCTGTTGGTGTTGGGGTCATTTCTGGCAAGCTTATTATCATGCCTGTTGGTTCTTTTATTGTTTTGAATATGTTTTCTCTTTAATGATTTTCCCTAAGAACCAATAAGCTTGCATAGAAAGAGCTGGGGGTAACTTACTTTTGGGCAGTTATGCTGACAAGAAAGCAACAGGTTTGCTTAGGCAGACTGTCTTTTCCTAGGAAATACACAGTGACGGCAGGGAACTGTCCAGCCTGGAGAAGATGCCGTGGTTGGAAGGGAGAGAGACGTGTCTCTCCACTTGATAGAGGCAATGATAGAGGCAGGGGAGTAGGAAGTCTGAGAGTGGGTGCCTTTGCTGGACCACTGAGGGGAAATACAGGTGCAGTTGTTCTGCATTGTGACACTGGGCAGCACACTTTAAGAAAGATAGGGATAAATTGCAGAGAGTTCAGAGGAGATCAGTAAAATTGATTAAAAAAAAAAAAACTTAGACCTTGTGTACACTGCCACTTTATAGTGCTGCAACTTTCTCGCTCAGGGTTGTGAAAAAACACCCCCCTGAGCGCTGCAAGTTTCAGTGCTCCCAGCGCTGGTAGATACTCCCCTCATGGAGGTGGTTTTTTTATAGCACTGGGAGAGCTGGTGCCATGACTACACAGCCACATTTAACTTAAACGTTGCTAGTGAAGACATACCCTTACTTATGAGGTTAAAAAGGAAAAAAACTTGGTGGTGTTTAGTCTTGAGAAAAGAAGACTAAGAGGGGATCTGATCATCTTCAAATACGTTAAGGGCTGTTAAAAAGAGGGCAGGGACTAATTGTTCTCCATATCCCTGAAGATAGAACTAGAAGTAATGGGCTTAATCTTCAGCAATGGAAATCTAAGTTAGATGTTAGAAAAAAAAACTTTCTAACTATATGAGTAGTTAAGCTCTGGAATAGGCTTTTAAGGGAGGTTGTAGAATCTCCATTATTGGAAATTTTGAAGAATGGATTGGATAAACACGTCAGGGATTATCTAGGTTTACTTGGTCTTGCCTCAGCACTGGGGGCCGGACTAGATGACCTTCTGAGGCACCTTCCAGCCCTACATTTCTATGATTCTATAAAAAGGTGTCTAATATAAAATGTGCAGCCTATCACAGATCTATTGAATCGCTTATGCCCTGCTGCCCAAGCTCTGTTCATCCTCTGCAGGGCAAAAGGGGGAGAGAGATGCTTTCTTCCTTACCTTCATTCTGCAGAGCAAAAAAAATGTGTGTTAAAGTTTTTTTAAAAACCCTTGTGATTGGTGCAGTTTGTTTCAGTAGAGGGCTGTTTTTTTAAGGGGGTGTGTCTTCCTACTCAGAATTTGGGGAATTGGAATTGCGACCAACAATTCTGGTTCTCATGGGTCTGTCCCTGCACGGCAGTTGGGATCTTGAATTTCTATTTGGCATTGTGACACAGCTCTCATCTACTTTGTGATGCTTCTGTGAAGAGCAACCTAGCTGACTCAAGGGAACTAGTAATGGGATACAGAATCTTTCCATCTAGGTCAGCAGTTCAAACCCAGGCCTTATTCAGTAGTGACTGAACATCATTAGCCTGCCTGGCTCTTCAGTGACCTCAGTAAGGCTCCCAGTTAAAAGCTGTCCACATCATAAAAACTACTGTCATAATAGTAATCATTACTTAATAGCACTTTCCATTATCAGCTGGCACCCTGGTGGGCAGTGAGGCTGAGGAGAGAAAGGACACAGAGAATGATTTATCTTCTCTGCCCTACAGGAAGTTCTGCTGGGGCAGACCTGAAGCTTTGGCAAGAGCACAATTTTCACAAGCATTAACAAGCCCTTATGAGATTATTTAATGGAAAATTCAAAGCTTCTAATATGAGAGTTTGATTAAACTTCACTGTTGTTGTTGTTTTTAATTGTGGTACCTTTGGCCACAATGACCGGTGTTTGATGGAAAGTTTCAGAAGGCAGGAAAGGAAACCTGATCTGTTAGGTTCAAAGGAAATGCACCCTCATAGGACCAAAGAAATGAGGGAGAGAGACAGAAAGGGGGCAGTCAGGACAGGATGAGAGCCCACTAGATAGGCTTAGCAGAATTCAGTTTATATATTATATATGTATGTATATGTATATGTATATGCAGGGCCAGCTCCAGGGTTTTGGCTGCCCCAAGCAGCCAAAAAAAAAAAAAAAAAAAGCCGCGATCGCTGTCACAGAGGGCTGTCACAGAAGCAGCTTAGGGCTGGTCTACACTGGGGGGGAGGGGAATCATTCCAAGATACGTGAATAGCGTAGCTGAAGTCGAAGTATCTTGGATCGAATTACCTGGGGTCCACACAGCGCAGGATCGACGGCTGCAGCTCCCCCATCAACTGCGCTACCGCCACTCGCTCTGGTGAAGTTACAGAGTCGACGGTGAGTGCGTTTGGGGATCGATATATCGCGTCTTAACAAGATGCGATATATCGATCCCGGAAAAATCGATTGCTACCCGCCGATACGGCAGGTAGTGAAGACGTACCCTGAGAACTACTACTCTAGGAAAAAAGAGAAAAGAAATCTTAACTGTAGTATTCTCTCTACTTATTGGAGCCTCACGAATTCTCCTGCGAGCACATATGGCATGTTCTGGGGATGGATCACCAATCACAGACATGTTTATCGCACAGATATTTCTGCTGGCAGGGGGTAAATATTCAATACCAAGAGGTTGACAAATCCTTGAAGTATGGGTATTTTGCAGAAAAGATTGGCCCATGGTGAATGTATATAATCTCCCTCAATGCCTACCTGGGTGTCTTGCTTCATTGAGGTGTTAGTTAGATAGTAGATGCTTAGACCAGGAAGTTATCCAGATTCATTTTTTAAATAGTGCATAGAACACCATACCTTGTTTAGTCTGACTCTCTGTATGAAGTGCATATTTGTAGTATTGTAGATTGCTGGTCACAGTGATATCTCAGCATCAAACCCTGATCCAGCAAATCACTTAAGTACATGCTTTGCTTTAAGCATGTGAATACTCCAGCTGACCTCCGGGGGACTACTCATGTGCTTAAAGTTCAGCAGCTACTAAATGCTTTCCTGGGTCAAGGCCCAATAGGGCAGCTCAGCATGGTCTGTTCCATATGTAACTTCACAATTAGTGGCACTTGAGATTGTTAGCTCATTACATTCCAGGTACACTACAAGGATAGTCCCTGAAACTACTTGTAAGTAATTATTTTCAATTGCTATAAGGTTCCATAAGAGATGTAGAAGCCACTCCCTTCTTTGTAGACTGAAATTGACAATCTGCTAGTTGATAAGTACATCAACAAAACAAGTGATTAAACTGTGATGCCATGAGGCGTGTTAGCTTTTGGAGTGTGATAAAGAAAATAAAACAAGCCAAGATAATAGTTGAAAAGCAACGTTTTCTATTTACCATCTCTCTTTAGCTAAATGTGGCAGCTGTAGCACATACTCCTTAATATACAGCCTCTAGATGTACAGCATTGTGAAGAAACAGTTCAAAGACATTTTAGGTCCCCTGATTCTCCTGCAACCAGTGCTGAAAGAGAACTGAAAATAAAACCTGGGACTGGAAAACCTAAATCAAAAATATAGAGAACGTATTTTAAGGTTCTGAAATAATCAGTTAAGATTTCTGCTTTTGTTTAATTTTTTTTAGTTTTATTTCTAGTTTCTGGTTATGATAGGAACTAGCATTTCTGAAACAACACAAGAAAAATAAGTTGAGCTGAGCCAAAATTCAGGATAGAACATACCAAAACTGATAGCTGTGGCCTATTCTCTATAAGAAGCCCTTTGATGTTTTTAGCCATAAGTGGAAGCAGAAATGCTGGAAATCATCAAAAAACTTGATTTTGCAAGATTCTAAGGCCCATTTTGCTCTTCCAAATTCAGTCTAAACCTTTTGAGGATCCTACATTGCTTCCTTCCAGTGTACTGTAGCCCAGCGGAGCTGGGAGTCCGGGTGCCGCAGATCAGGTCGGACGACAACACCATCGTCACCCCGACGGCCAGCGGCTTGCTGAAGGCCGCCATCCACTCGCTGTACGTGGAAACCCTGAAGCATAAACCGGACCAGGGTAAAGCCTTTGAGTTGACCAGCAAGTGGGACGCCAGCATCAACTTCCTCTCCGGGGGCGGCTTCACCCGTTTCGCCGACTGGCAATTCATCCACCGTGCCCGGCTCAACTGCGTCCCGCTCAATGAAGCTGTCCGCCACGGGAACCGAGACAAGTGTTGCAGGAAGTGCGGCTACCCCAACAAGACCCTGCCTCACGTCCTGTGCGGCTGCAAACCCCACTCCAAAGCCTGGCAGCTACGCCACAACACCATCCAGAACCGCCTGTGAAAGCCATCGCGCCACGCCTGCAGGAGATCTCCGTGAACAGCACCATCCCCGGTACCGACAGCCAGCTACGACCTGACGTGGTCATCACCAACAAGGCCCAGAAAAAGATCATCCTCGTCGATGTCACGGTCTCCTTTGAGAACAGGACTCCGGCATTTTGCGAAGCCCGAGCTCGTAAGCTGGAAAAGTACGCCTCCCTGGCTGACACCCTGAGAGTGAAGGGCTATGAGGTGCAGATGGACGCCCTGATTGTCGGAGCCCTGGGCGCCTGGGACCCCTGCAACGAGCGTGTGCTGAGGACCTGTGGGATCAGTCGACACTACGCATGTCTCATGCGGCGCCTCATGGTCTCAGATGCCATCCGATGATCCAGGGACATCTACATCGAGCACATCACCGGCCACCGACAGTACCAGAGTGACATCGTTCTCCCACTGCGAGAAAGGGACCTTCTCCGTTGGATCATATGAACTGGAACCATAAACTTCCTAAACATTAAATCTCACCAAGGTCAATCCATCCTCATCATCATATCGACTCATTATACTCCACACCAGAACACAATCACTCTATGAACTTCATACCCTCATATCTCAATGTCTGTACTTTGACCCATCAACCTTTTACCCCCAATCAGGGATATAGCAGATTATGAATTCCTCATGCCACCTGATCTTAAGCCAAACTTTGCACCCTCGATAATCTGTATGTTATTCCCTGATAACCAGAAACTTCTATGCTCAAACTCTGTTCACAATTTTTTTTTAACATCATCTTAATAAAATTTTAAAGTCTGTTCACTGCTTTGCATTGCATTCTGCTTTGCATTGTATTCAGCAGTAAGGCAAGAAACCTACAGGCCTCTATCCAATAAGACATTAGCTTCAGCAACTTAGCATAAGGCTTGAGGCCTATGAACGTTGAACAGATAAACTTTGCCCAGATAAACAGCCCAGCAGAAAATCCCAAGTATTTGGGGAGCTGAAAATAGAGTTTAAGGGGAAGTTCTGACCATAGCTACATGAGTCAACCACTGATGTACATAACAGGTATATGAGATACATCTAAGGCTAGCCTGCTTGCTTGCCTACATATTTTTTCTTATACATTTCTTATTTTCTTATGGGTTTGATTATTTGTTTTATTAGGTTTATATTAGAGCAGGGCTTTGGAGCGGAGCCCGGAGCTGGAGCGCGGAGCAGCTCCAGAGCAGTGGAGCTGCAGGTTTTTGCCTGGAGCCGGAGTAGAGCCGGAACATAGCTCCAAAGCCCTGTATTAGAGTATATTTTGGCTGTAACACAAGGGACCTACAGGTCATATCATGTATGTTGAGCTAAGGCAAAGTTAGCATACATGTATTTGGGACTTTTCACCTAGATAGATGGTGATGAGTTAAAGCAAAAGGTCACAGCCATATATGGACCTTAAACATAGAGGATGCGTTGAAATAGGTTGGCATGGGGGGCTTCCTAAGTTCATACCCTTTTAATCTTAACAGGTACCCCACATTGGGTGGCTAGGCATCTGGTTTTTGACTGGAATGCCCCGTTAAAAAGCTGGCCGGGCCGCTAAAAGTTTGGTTGGCAGCACACCGGGGCTAAGGCAGGCTCCCTGGCTGCCCTGGTTCTGCACAGCTCCTGGAAGTGGCCGGCATGTCCCTGCTGCCCCTAGGTGCAGGAGCAGCCAAGGAGGCTCCGTGCGCTGCCCCAGCCCCAAGCGCCAGCTCCCATTGGCCGGGAACCGAGGGCAATGGCAACTGCGGGCATGGGCAGCGCGCAGAGCCCCCGGCCCCTCCACCTAGGAACTGGATGGGTGGGGGGAATACTGCCGTTTCTGGGCACTGCGTGGAGCCAGGGCAGGCAAGAAGCTTGCCTTAGCACCGCTGTGCCGCCGACCGGGAGCCACCTGAGGTAAGAACCGCTCAGTCGGAGCCCGCACCCAGAACCCCCTCCCACACTTCAACACCCTGACCGAGGTCAGTACCTCCTCCTGCATCCTAACTCCCTCCCAGATCCCACACCCCAACCCCCTGGCCCTGGTTGGAACCCCCTCCTGCACTTAACTCCCTCCAGAGCCTGCACCCCTCACCCCCTCCTGCACTCCAACCCTCTGTCCCAGGTTGAAACCCACTCCCGCACCCTAACTCCCTCCCAGAGCCCACACCTCCCGCCCCTGGTTGGAACCCCCTCCTGCACCCTAACTCTCTCCCAGAACCTGTACCCTGCACCCCCAGCCCTGAGCCCCCCTCCTGCACCGAAACCCCCTTGTAGAGCCCACACCACAACCCCCAAACCTAGCCCTGAGCCCCCTCCTGCACTCCAAACCCTTCAGACCCAATCCTGAGCCCCTTCCTGCACTCCAAACATCTCAGCCCCAACCCAGAGCCCCTCCTGAACCCCAGAGCCCTCACCCCTTCCTGCACCAACCCTCCTGCCCCAGCCTGGAGCCCCCTCCCACACTCTGAACCACCCATTTCTAGCCACAACCTGGAGCCCGCACCCCCATCCGTAGGCCTCACCCCCTTCCACACCTCAACCCCCTGCCCCAGCCTTGTGAAAGTGAGTGAGGGTGGGGGAGAGCCAGCGAGGCAATGAGGTGGCTGAAGTGAATGGAGGTGGTAGAGAGAAGGGGCAGGGCCTCGGGGAAGAGGGAGGGCAGGTGGCAGTGCAAGGGTGTTCAGTTTTATGCGATTAGAAAGTTGGCAACCCTAACACAATAACTTGGAAAGAACCAAAATAACTGGTTAGGACAGAAATAACAAATGTAAAACCTAACCACAAAAGACCATGAAAATGAATTGATGTGTATGATAATAAGTTGAGATCATTGATATACTAGGAAAAAGACACTCTAACATTAGTAAGGTGAGGAAATACAAATGAGGAAAGGGGGGAAATCCCCTACTGAATATGCATCAGACATAACAGTGTCAGTGTAACATTTATAGAGGTGGCCTCCCTAAGGGTGGTAGGAGAGAGAGAGGTAGTCCTTGGAAGGTGCCAGAATGCTGACCACTGATGATGATGGGAAGGGGATGGTGATGAGGAAGACAGTGTCTAACACTTCAGGTTCTTTTACAAGGGATGATGTGAGTATATGGATGTGCAGATGTATGTGTCACATCATCCCTTCTGTAGTATCTCGTTCTACCTTACCGAGTTGTGGTGTTTGTGACTGTGCTAAATGTATTAATAAACTCTATTTGTAAACATAAAAGAGTTCCTATAATGTCAGTCTTGCAACTGTGCATATTGGGGATCCCAACTACATAATAATTTAAATAATACTGGGCCTGATCATGGGGCAAGAGCCTGTCAACCCTCAAAATGATAATTGGGGATTCTTAAGTAATCAATATAATTAATACATAATCTAAAAATTGGGCAACAGTATTCTGTTCATAAGAATTGTTCTCATTTTCAGTAGAGCAAAATGGTGATTGCTTATTTCATTTAATATCACAATACCCAAAATAATAATCTTTACAGGAAGTGGAAGTATGGTTTGATGGAATGGGAATCAGAAGCAGGGCCAGGTTAAATTATAGGCACTGTAGGCCTGTGCCTAGGGTCCTAGCTCCTGAAGCCACATGTTGAGATCAACATTTCAGCATTCATTTGAAAATTATGTTTTCAGCTTTTACTGATGCAAAGAAAATCTTGTACATGTAAACTGAATATAACTGGTGGCTGTCTGAGTCTGTAGGCAGCCTGAGGCAATAGCTCCAAGAAGTGCGAACTGCCCTATTCATCTTAACTTGGAAACCTGCTACATTGCCATGAGGTGGGTGGGGCCACAGCGCTGTGGCAGGGGTCATGTGCATTATGCCTAGGGACAGATTGTGCCTCAGGTCTGGTCTATACTACCCGCCTGAATCGGCGGGTAGAAATCGACCTCTCGGGGATCGATTTATCGCATCCCGTCGGGACGCGACAATCGATCCCCGAATCGGCGCTCTAACTCCACCAGCGGAGGTGGTAGTAAGCGCCGCCGACAAAAAGCGGCAGAAGTCGATTTTGCCGCCGTCCTCACAACGGGGTAAGTAGGCTGCGATACGTCGAATTCAGCTACGCTATTCACGTAGCTGAATTTGCGTATCTTAAATCGACTCCCCGCTGTAGTGTAGATGTACCCTTACTTTAACCATGCTCAGGTGATCTAGGTTTTGTTTCCAACTCTGTCATGGACTTCCTGTCTGACCTTGGGCACAGCTCTTCCTGTTTGACACCAGGACAGTGATAATACTACTTACTAGAAGTGGATGATTACAATTAGCAAAATAATTTCTGATAATATTCCAATGACTTTGTAACAAGTTAAGGACAGGTATATACTATAAACTTAAATTGGTGTAACTATGTTGTTCAGGGGTGTGAAAAATCCACAGCCTGAGCGATGCATTTATACTGACCTAACTCCTGGTGTAGACAGCTCTGTCGAAAGAGAGGGCTTCTTCTGTCGACATAGCTACCGTCTCTCACGGAGGTGGATTAACAACGCCAACGGGAGAAGCTCTTCCATCAGTGTAGTAGCGTCTTCACTAAAGCTGCACTGTTGTGGCATTTTAAATGTAGACCTGCCCCTTACACTGTGTTTTCCCCCTCCCTTTTTATTTTCCCTTGGATATTCTAGTAAGCAAGTTTGCCAGCAGGAATGTTTGAGGAAATGGTGAATTGAAACCAAAGGTTGGAGAATAATTGTGGAAAGCAAACTCTGAATTTGTAAAATCAAGTATTGGCACTGGAGAACTGGATTCCATAAGAGTTTGTTTTCAAGTCAGGGCAAGGTGACTTCCTGGATGATCACTCCAAACTAGTAAATGTGGCTCAAATTTCAAATAGTGAATATTAGCAGTCAGCTGCTTGTGAAAGAGCTACACACAACTCTTCACATAAGTTATTTGGGGAGAGAATTTCAAGTAACAAATGAGAGAAAATTGCAGTGTGATCACACAAAATGTGGGTGAGGGGGAGAGATGAAATTTGTCAGTTGAGCTACAGGTTAACTAGCATAGTTTTATCCCTAGTGTACAGAGAGTGGTGTTGACTGTTCATATGCTCGGCTAGGATAATGCTGAAGTTTTTAGGGTGCTCCAGTAAGAAGGCAAAAAGCTCATAGAGTAGGGAGTCTCTAACACAGAATCTCTCTAGACATGTGGGAAGGCAGGCAAGTAAACACATAGGCCCAACTCCTCAGTTGGTGTAAATGAGTGTCGTTTCATTGAAGTTAATAAAACTATGCTGGTTAGGGGCCTGGCCCATACTCAGAAAAAAAATATTCTGTTAGCCTGATTAAACAAAATACCGTAGATGTTTCACGTCACCATACCTGCTGACATCACAAAGATAAAGATAATCTAATCATCTTGATCATCTTTCTGTTGATGTATCATAACATTGATGCATTTCAGATATGGGAGGAGAATACATATTTACCAAGAAAGCACATTGGACAAGTCATTTCATCTTACCATGTAAATATCAGTTCTTAATTCTGACTCTGAAGAAGCCTATTTAATTATGTGAATATGTAATTGATGAAGTGAATATAAATCAAAGGATCTAAGAACCAAGTTTTAGATTCTAGAAGTCATGTATATGCAAAGTAATTAAAAGTGATTAAACACACACACACACACACTCACTCTTTCATTCAGTCTGAGTTGTTCTTGACATAACAGGTTCAAAGGTCAACCACAGGGTTGTTTATGCAATGAATAATATTATAAAGGTTCGTCATGGAAAGTGAATGATCATTTAAGAATGTGGCTCTAATTAGTATAGTTGTAAAAACTTTGGCCAGGATCAACAGCTGGTGTAAATTGACATTGAAGTCAGTGAAGCATGTTGATTCACATCAGCTGAGGATCTGGCTGATAATTTTTCTCCCCCACTTAAAATCATAGAAGATTAGGGTTGGAAGAGACCTCAGGAGGTCATCTAGTCCAACCCCCTGCTCAAAGCAGGACCAACACCAATTAAATCATCCCAGCCAGGGCTTTGTCAAGCTGGGCCTTAAAAACCTCTAAGGATGGAGTTTCCACCACCTCCCTAGGTAACCCATTCCAATGCTTCAACACCCTCCTAGTGAAATTGTTTTGCCTAATATCCAACCAAAACCTCCCCCACTGCAACTTGAGACCATTGCTCCTTGTTCTGTCATCTACCACCGCTGAGAACAGCTGAGCTCCATCCTCTTTGGAACCCCCCTTCGGGTAGTTGAAGGCTGCTATCAAATCCCCCCTCATTCTTCTCTTCTGGAGACTAAACAAGCCCAGTTCCCTCAGCCTCTCCTCATAAGTCATGTGCCCCAGCCCCCTAATAATTTTCGTTGTCCTCCGCTGGACTATCTCCAATTTGTCCACATCTGTAGTGGGGAGCCCAAAACAGGACGCTATACTCCAGATGTGGCATTACCAGTGCCGAATAGAGGAGAATAATCACTTCCCTCGATCTGCTGGCAATACTCCTACTAATGCAGCCCAATATGCCGTTAGCCTTCTTGGCAACAAGGGCACACTTCTGACTCATATCCAGCTTCTCATCCACTATAGTCCCCAGATCCTTTTCTGTGGAGCTGCCACTTAGCCAGTCGGTCCCAGCCTGTAGCAATGCGTAGGATTCTTCTGTCCTAAAGGCAGGACTCTGCACTTGTCCTTGTTGAACCTC
Organism: Trachemys scripta elegans; assembly: GCF_013100865.1. Lineage (NCBI taxonomy): Eukaryota > Metazoa > Chordata > Testudines > Emydidae > Trachemys > Trachemys scripta. Next base: position 111,268,355 of record NC_048303.1, on the reverse strand, counting down.
ATCAGATTTCTTTTGGCCCAATCCTCCAATTTGTCTTGGTCACTCTGGATCCTATCCCTACCCTCCAGCGTATCTACCTCTCCCCCTAACTTAGTGTCATCCGCAAACTTGCTGGGGGTGCAATCCATCCCATCCTCCAGATCATTAATGTTGAACAAAACCAGCCCTAGTACTAACCCCTGGGGCATTCCACTTGATACCAGCTGCCAACTAGACATTGAGTTGTTGATCACTACCCCTTGAGCCCAACAATCTAGCCAGCTTTCTATCCACCTTATAGTCCATTCATCCAATCCATATTTCTTTAACTTACTGGCAAGAATACTGTGGGAGACCGTATCAAAAGCTTTGCTAAAGTCAAGATATATATCATCCACCACTTTCCCCAGATCCACAGAGCCAGTTATCTCATCACAGAAGGCAATCAGGTTGGTCAGGCATGACTTGTCCTTGGTTAATTGTTCCTGATTATCTTCCTCTCCTCCAACTGCTTCAAAATGGATTCCTTGAGGACCTGCTCCATGATTTTCCAGGGGCCGAGGTGAAGCTCACCAGTCTGTAATTCCCTATGTTTTCCTCCTTCCTTTTTTAAAAGACTGGCACTATATTTGCCTTTTTCCAGTCGTCTGGGACCTCGCCCGAGCACCATGAGTTTTCAAAGATAATGGCCAATGGTTCTGCAATCACATCACCCAACTCCCTCAGCACCCTTGGATGCATTAGATCTGGCCCCATGGACTTGTGCATCTCCAGCTTTTCTAAATAGTCTTTAACCTGTTCTTTCACCACTGAGGGCTGCTCACCTCCTCCCCATATTGTGCTTCCCAGTGCAGCAGTCTTCCTCCAATTCCCCTGGACTAAGAAAACTCAAAGCACTGAACAGGCTAGATGTTAGAATGTTCTTGATGTTTTGGGAGGGAGTGACTGTAGAGGATCCCTCCCAGCTGACTATTGACCGGCTCTGAAGGGAGATCCCAGGTGTCTGTCCTGGAACAGAACAAACAATGCCAACGAACATGGCCTTGATGACTGCTGAATATTTTTAGACAAATAGTTTGCATCTATTACCAAGTTTCAATGTCAAACCCAGAGACCTTGTAGAAAATATGTCATGCAGCATTAGATGCCTTCTGGGCAAATAGGAATTAGACTGTCAGGTCTTTGTAAGAGCTTGGCTTCAAAAAAGATGGAAAATGCCACTTCTTGGGCTAGTTTATGTAATTAAAGGATTAATGTGAAATTTTCCTTTCTTGTTGATTTTTTCCAACAGGAGTTGACTAGGGTTCTATCCTGCACAATGCTGAGCTCCTTCAGTTCCCTTGGAATCCAGTGGCAGTTGAGAGTGCTTAGCACCTTGTAGGATGGGATCTTTAAGTATGCAAGCTCTGTTGTAATGCTTTGCCTGTCCCCATTGTTTGTATACTACAACTGAGGAATTTGGTGAACAGAGCATTTTCCTTGGCCCATAGCACAGTAATAAAAAACTAGATAGGTTTTCCCCCGGAAGTGCATGTCTCTGCACATCACCCAGTCTGAATCATTGCTCATGAAGACCACAAGGAGAGAGGCAATTCATGGATTGGCTCCCTGACTCTCTCACAGGACCACTAAAAATGTTAATATAATCCATTGCAGGAGGCTGAAAGACTGAGCCAGGGAAAGGGGGAGGAGGGGGAGATTAAGCCTATTACCTGTAAAATGCCAAGTTGTGAGCAGTTTGCTTGTGCTCAGCAAATATAATGAGCAATCTGGCATTTGACTCATGCCAAATAGAAAGCAGAAGAACAAAGGGATTTGGGTACATTTAGTTCTGCTAATTCAGTAATGAAGCATTCCTTCTGCCTCTGTACAGAGACCTCAACACAGCAGCTGTGAACTGATGTAGTGAGCTAGGTGGGAACTCCACTGCTGATTGTTTTTTGTTCGTTTTTTTTCCTCTCCCCTTTTAGATGCATACAGTTGAATAATGAAACAATAATTTCTTTTCCTTACAACAGTATTTCCCATCTCAGTGAAATCCTAGAGAAAAATGTAGGCAGAGATTAAAATGAAGCATGGATACGAATATTACATATCGCTATGGTAAGAGTGTGAAACAATGAAGTGCAGGATTCAGACTCAGGGTGGGCCAATTACCAGTAGTTCATTTAAAGCAAGAATCCTCTGCTTTGATATTTGTCCCATTCTTTGAGGTTCAGTTAGGATCACTTCTTTGAGGTTTGGAGATCTTTAGGAAATGTATATACTACACACAAAGCCCAGGCTCTGATTCAGGTTCAAGCCCAAGCCCAAGCCCCCTGCTTTCATCCACACACACTTTAGTCCGACACAAGTCAGCAAGCACTCAGAAGCTGGGTCACAGGACCCTGCCTGAAGGGTGAGAGGGGGTCAGAGGCTGAGTCTCGCTGCAAGTCAGGTCCAAGCCCTGTCATTTTGCAGTGTGGATGCAGGTCAAGCCACGCATCCGAGTCAGAAGGTCTGCATAGTTCAGTATGTGCATGTCAGCATGACTATGAGACCCAGGTCCAGCAGTTGTGAACCCAGGTTTACAATGCAGTGTGAATGCTCAAAAATGGGCTACGAAACATCTAGTCCAGAAGCCCATGTTCCACAGACATGGGTTTAGTATACAGTGTAGACATAGCCTTAAAAAGCAATAAGGGGATGAACCTATCCTGGTCACATGATCTACTTTTTGCTTCCTGCCCCCATGCTTTCTAATGTCTCCTTTCCTCCCTCTGTTCCTGTGAAATGACTGGTTCTCATGAGGCACAGAGGGGAGGATTTCACAACACTGCCATGCTCTCTGGGCTCTAGAGGCAGAAAGGGGCGCACCAGCACTCCCCCCCACCTCCCGATATTTTTAGAATGAAACTGAGGGGTAAATGGGATTGACAATGGTCTCACCCAACAATTCTCTACTGCAGCAGAGCCTACTGGTATGTTACACCCAGAACTGATGTATTCTTAACATAGTCTTTGTGCATACATTACATTCCTTAATTTTTTTTTTTTTTTTGAAATATGTCAAACTAGATTGTAACGGTTCCACAGAAACCGTTTGTAAGAGGCATATTAGTTACCATGTCTATTATGTAAATATGTACTGTATATCGCATTCAAATCTTTCTTTAAAAAGCATATTATTTACTGCCAAAACCAAAAAAGCTACATTAGCACAATTGTATTCTATCATGTAAACACAAAAGCAGACGGTTGGGGTTTTAAGTTTGTAAATGCTTCTTATGCCCTTGATAGACCATAATGGTTTCTTAAGAGCCATAATGTTCTGTTGAGTACAGTAAATATGTACTCTGGCATGTGTGCTGTACAGTGCATGTGCAGTAAGGCTTGTGTATAGTAAAGATCATCAACAAACCTGTGAAACACTTACCATGCATTCATCACAGGTCCTTTGGAAAGGAATGTATCATCTTCCCTACTCTTCTCTCTGTAGCAAGAAGGACCACTGCATTTGACAACAATCTAGTAATAACACTTTAGGACTAGATTCTGGCTTGCACTACACGTCCCCATGAAGAAGTAGGCGCTGGCTCATGCTAGGCTGGTGCGAAACTGAACAGTCCCAGTGAATTGTTCCCATTGCTTCATCCAGTAAGACCATTGCTCCACTCTTCCTAAGCCCTTTTTGTGATGGTTAAGTGTTAGCCAGGAGCACAAGCACTGCAGTTGTGGTCAATCCCTTTGCAAGAGAGCACCAAGTGAACTGATTGTATAGATGGTTTCAGCTTGCACAGTTCAGAGTAGGATCAGGTGTTCTCCAGCAAGAATCAGTACCCTCATCCAGCCTCTTATAGAAAGGAGATTGAGTCATGAAGAGTGGCTCTGAATCCAAACTTTCTCAAAGATGGTCTGGGATTCTTTGAGCCATCCCCACTCAATGAACTAATCAATTGTTAGATCTCAGTTGGGAGCTCAAAAGTGTGTTTGAGAAAAGAGAAGAAAAAGCAGCAGAAACAAAAGTATTTTTTCTCTCCCATTTTATTTAAACCAGAGCAGAGCAACTTTTTTCAATAAGTCAAAATTTATTTTTTAACAAACCCCCAAATTGCATTGTGCATAGGTATCTAAGAGAACAAGTCAGCCTTGAACAAATTCTATACTCTGCCTAAGCCCCTGAAAATAAGGGTTTATAATAGAAATGCTCATACGCCCCATAAGGCACTGTTATGTCAATTGAGGCTGACCAACTATAATTGCTTTGTTCAAAAAGCCTATTAAATTGTCCACTATTTGTATTGGTTTTAGAACTGACGGTAATTTTTAGGCAGCCTGAGTGCAGATTTTTCTTTTCTGTATTGTGAATCTCATTGTAGATGGATGAATACTCTATAAAGAAATGTGCTTACGGCAGGTTTAAAACTGTTCATTGTGTTTTATGTTTGCCCCTTAAGTAGCTCTTCTTTTGTCATTATTCTGGTTATCTGTTACAGGACAATAAGCTTTTTTCCCCTCTTGATTTGATGAGCCAAGTGATATACTTTTTTGATCCATCTCTGTCCATAAACACATCAGTGCCTACTGAAGCACAGACTTCAGCAGGATAAGATTCCGAAACTTGTGATCTCTATCAGTGAATTGTGTTTCCTTTGCCTTTAGAGGGATAAGAAAGATAATAAAGATATTATCAGGTATGTTGTCTAAGAGGTGATCCTTAGGTGGTCAGAAGAAAATAGGTAGACGTTGCCCTTGCTCTGTGGAGCTCTGCAGTTTTACAGACTAACATGTTTGATTGGAAGAAAGACATTGCAGCCTCTCTAAGGCTGTTTGTATTTCTCTCCGAGGCAATTATCTGCCACTATCAGGCTTGGGTTCCCAGAAGGGCCAGTGCAGCGGTATTTTATTAATGATGCTCTGCAGTAAAATGTGTATCGAATTATGCTGTTTCATTAAATACAAAACCCTGTGTGTTGCCAGGGGTGTATGTTTCTCCAATAACCTTCCACTGAGTGGAACAGCCCTCTCCAGTAGCCCCCTCCACTTTTTGCCAAGCCTGAATGCAACAGATATGTGCATGCATGTGCTGAAGCTAATTTTGTTGAAACATAAATTACTAGAAAAGATCTTCAAGCTGTACCTATTTAATTGCTGTTAAGCATTGCGTTTATAAAAACAAACTCATCTTTTCGTATTCTATTGGGTGCATTCAGGAATTCCAACAGTGGGACATGTGGAGGCGTGTATACATGTTTAATCTTCTATTTCATTCTTTCCTTTTGCTTGATGTTGCTTTCCCCAAGGAAACTGACACTTACACATCAATTCCAAACTGCCTCTGCAGGACCCCACACTAGAGTTGCCAACTTTCTAATCACACAAAACCGAACGCCCCTGCCATGCCCCTTCTCTGAGGCCACTCCCCCTACTTGCTCAATACCCCCTCCCTCCGTTGCTCATCCTGCTCCACCCTCACTCACTTTCACCGGGCAGAGGGTTGCGGTGCGGGAGTGGGTTTGGGCTCTGAGCTGGGGTTGCAGGCTCTGTGGTGGGGCTGGAGATGAGGGGTTTGGGTTGCAGGAGCGGGCTCCGGGCTGGGCCAGGGATTTGGGGTGTGGAGGGGGCTGGGGTGTTGAGGGGGCTTCAGGCTGGGCCAAGGGTTTGTGGTGCAGGGGGTAAAGGCTCTGTATGTGGGTGGGGCCAGGGATGAAGGGTTTGGGGAGCAGGAATGGGCTCTGGGGTGTGGAGGGGGTCCAGACTGGCCAGGGGGCTGGAGTGTTGAGGGGGCTCCAGGCTGGGCCAGGGGGTTGTGGTGCAGGGGGTAAGGGCTCTGTATGTGGGTGGGGCCGGGGATGAAGGGTTTGAGGAGCAGGAGTGGACTCCGGGTTGTGCCAGGGGTTTGGCAGCTGCTTCTGGGAGCAGTGCAGGGGCAGGTAGGGAGCTGCCTTAGTCCCAGGCAACCACCACCCCCCTCCCCCCGCACAGCCAACCAAACTTTTAACAGCCTGGTTGGCAGTGCCGACTGGAGCTGCCAGGGTCCCTTTTCAACTGGGCTTTCAGGTCGAAAACCGGATGCCTGGCAACCCTACCCCACACCAGGGTGTATCAGCCCTGCCCAACAAGATGAAGTATAGGTGCAAGAGGTAGTTCATCATCCAAGCCCATTCATCTCTGGGCCTCTGTTGAAACTATATTTGTATTGTATTGTCAAGGATTTTGAAAGCAAGGTAGTTTGTAAGTCATTCATTTCTGTTGGAATACCTAGCTATTATTTATCTACAGATTATGTTTAAATGCCACAAGGACATCAAGTAATTGCTCCATAAATTGTGGGAAAGCATTGAGCATTGTACCTACAACATGCCACTTTTGACAATGAGGATGCACAATACTCAGGTTAAAAAAGGTAGGTTATAGGGCACAATAAAGTGGTAAATCTTGATCCCCTTGTAAAGCAGCTGAGGGCCACAGATTGAACAATGTACAGTTGGGAGGAGGCAGGATTTGGAAAGATCAAGCAAGTTGTACATCCCAGAGCCCAATTCTATGGGACTTCCCTGCACACTCCACTGCAGCAATGGTGGGAGGTATGGTAGATCTTAGCCAGGGAGAGATGAGGAATGGGCCAGAGAACTGAGAGATAGTGGAATGCAGTGAATAGGACACTGGATTGGTACTCAAGGAACATGAATTTTATTTCTAGTTTTGCTGTGTGACTTTGGGAAAGTAATTTCCCTACTCTGTTCCTGTCTCTTTTCCCATGTTTTGTCCAGCTTCTCTTTTTAAATTGCCACATTCTTCAGGACTTGCACCATTTCTTACTATAATAATAATAATAATAATAATCAATATTAATAATAAGTATCTCTTAGATGGTGCCTTTCATCAGTAAATCTCAAAGCATTTTACAAAGGAGGCCATTATGATTGTCCCCATTTTGCAAATAAACTGCAGCAGAGAGAGGTGAAATAAATAACTTTCCCAAGGTCACCCAGCAGGCCAATGGGAGAGCCAGGAACAGAATCCAGATCTCCTGAGTCCCATCCAGTTCTCTGTCCACAAGTCCACTTTGCATCTCTGTTTTTGTACAATTTCTAGGACACTGGGCTTTCATCTTGGATGGGGCCTTTAGGTACCATCATTTCTATAATACAAATAATACAGAATATGTAAGTCTTCCCCTTCCCTCATCCAACAGAATAAGCTGGCCAGGAACCTGGGAAATAAGTCATGACGTCTGCGGACTGGGGTAGGTTCCTTCCCACCCCCAGCCACAGCCAGGTCTCCAGCCACTGCCAGGTCTCCAAATGTGGGTTTGTGGAGATAGGGCAGGATTTACTTTCATGGGAATACTGAGGTCTGCAGTGATTAGTACTGACCTTATAGACTCCCCAAACCGGGGAGTATTACTTTATCTATAAAGTGAAGATACACCACAATTCCTGGTGTGTGTAAAGGCTTTTTATGCCAATGTTTGCTGTTCTCACACCACCAAATATTTTACTAAAGGAATTTGTTTAAATTAATATGATTGATAAGTATAACACTGTAGCCACACTACCAGCACTGAAAGGCCAGTCTCTCTTTTCTGATTAATCATTCAAGAAGGTGCTACCAACAGCCAATCTGCTGATCTGTTTAGAGATTACAGCTTTTGCTATGTAGGTTAAGGGAGGTTAGGGAACATGACTACAGAGTGATGCACTGTATATAAAAGAAACCAGGAGGCATATGCAAGGCAAGTGCAGTATGAGAAATGTACTGAGGATACCAACCCATCTGGGAACAGTCTAATTAGCTGCCTGAAGATGTTGCTACATTAGTTGTATGCTCAGCATGTTCTCTGTACAACAGGGATGTTACGTCACCAGTACAGAGAAAGATAGCCCTTGGTGGCTGTTTAAGTTGTCTGTTAGTTACCGGTTAAATCTGTCTTTTTGCTTGGGACTTGCTTATTGTAGACATGCTGAATTGGAACTTCTGGGGTCTTTTGATCAGTCTAAAAGAAAGGAAGAGAAATCTTTAATTGTGCTCATTTATCACAGCTGCAGTATGGGAAGGCACAATGCTTACAGTCTACAAGGCCCCTGGGCAATGGCACAACTGCACACGATAGAAGTTTGGCCTGTTTCTACCATTTTGCCAAAGCTTTATGAAAATCTCCATACAACATGGAATTTTTTTTTGCTTATAACCATAATCATTTTCTTTTCATTTTTTTTATTTTCACATGATCTCAATGTATTCTGGACATCGTGATCCCTATTTGTATTGCAGTAGCACATAAAGGCCGGACCCCCATTGTGTTAGGCATTGTATAAATATATAGCAAAAAGGCAATCCCTGCCAAAAGAGCTTACAGTCTATAAGATGAGGTGCAAGTCATACCTCTAGACACATCTTTATACCAATATAACGGGGTCCACACTAGGGCATTGTATGGGTGTAATTATATCTTTTCCAAATCAATATAGTTAAATCAATAGAAAAACTGTGTGTAGAAAATGATTCTGCTCTGTGGTTAGTGGATATAAAATATAATAGGCCAAATTCATCCTCGTCTGTTCCAATGTATTGTTTGAATTTAGTAGACTTGCTCCAGGAATAAATTTGGCCCAATATGTTCATTCTTGCACACAACATATTTAGTATTGTTCAAGTAAATACTATGGTAACTAGATTTTTTTTAATGAGAAAAGACTATTACTGTTATAATATACAGCATGATAATTGCAACTTCCATCACGGGGTGGTCTATTTTATAAACAATTCTGTAATCATTATTTCCATGAGGGTATGGAAACGAATTCTAATCAACAATCTGGAGTATGTTATCAAAGACAGCTGATGCTATGTAGGTTTCAAAACCTCTAGTTACAGTTACTTATTTTGAATTACAAACATAGTCTTATAAAAAGAGCAAACCTCTGCAAATTATACGCTACAAAGAAAACTAACTTTTATTTGTATTAAATTGATAGCTTCTTAATTAGTGAGGGGATGGGTGCTCTTAGGATTAAAGCATTGGACTGGAATTCAGGAGATTTGAGATCATTCCATGCTCTGTCTGTCACAGACTTGAGGAATAACCTTGGGCAAGTCACTTAAGCCTTGTCCACACTAGAAAGTTGTAATGCCTTAACTATGCTGATATAGTTAATGAGGTATAAAGCCACCTAGTGTGGACGCACTTATACCAGTATAAAAGTGCTTATATCAGTATAATGTATTCCTATATGGGAAGGGAAATAATATGTAGCAATTTAAAAGCATTCACACTAGGGGTTGTACAAGTATAATTATTTAGGTAATTAAAAAAAAAATCACACCACTAACCTTATATTAGTAAAACTTTTAAGTGTTTACAGGACGTTAGTGCATGCTTTTCAGAGTGTCGTGCGCCTGTTGGAGTTGCAATGGAAGATGCCACTGGAGTTGCAGGTGCTCAGTACTTCTGAAAATTAGGCTAGTAAACTCCCTGTGCCTCAGGTCCCCATCGCCTTATGTACTGCCTTATGTCACAGGGCTGGTGAGGATACATTTACATTTGGGAGGTGCTCAAATAATGTGCCAATGAGTGCCATCAAGAGACCTATAAAAATAAGCAATTTCACTGCGGGCCTCCTGGTTCCATGGCTCCAATTCAGCCCCCTGCGTCTTTCTAGTACAATAAAGAAACAGAGGTCTACTGTAAAGCCCAATCTGAACCCGAATCCAAGCTGAGCACAGCTGACCCAAACTCAACCTAAAAGTGTCCAGTTGTTTTCAGAACTGACCTGACCCAGGCCCAACACTTCCCCCAGAGCCTGTGTCAATGCCATTGTCCATCCTTGGGCTTGGCCTGATGGGGGTGTTACTTCAAGAATAGACTCCGGGATCCCAGAGAAGCCCTCCTATTGCTTACTTTTGGATTCCCAAAATGTTTATTAATTCGTTCCTGCCAGGTGAAAGGAGGGGGCCCGCCCTAGTAGCCAGGGTTTACCAAGGATCTCCCTATACCGTCCAGGAAATTCTCTAGAACAGACTAGATATGTTCACCCCTGGGAGGACACAGACACATCCCTTCGCTCAAGAGATTGACACCCCGGCAGTACTTTCCCAAACCAAGTATTTTCTTTATTTAGTGTAACCAATCTTTCATAATACAATTAATCTAAACCTAAATTAAAAAATAAATCTCTCAGCACAGGTATACAAGCTAAAGTAACCAGTACAGTAGTGTTATACACTTGGAATGGCTTAAGTGATTATATTCTGCACATAGTGATCAGTCATATGCAGGACACTGACAGTAATCTTAAACTCTAAACTTTATACATAGTAACATAAACATACACACCACAGACACTCATCTTTATTATTTCAAGCATACACATTCATTAGCCCTATTTCTATTCTATATATTATACCAGGGCTGCCCAGAGGATTCAGGGGGCCTGGGGCAAAGCAATTTCAGGGGTCCCTTCCATAAAAAAAAGTTGCAATATTATAGAATACTATATTCTTGGGGGGGCCCTGTGGGGCCCGGGGCCTGGTGCAAATTGCCCCACTTGCCCCTCCCCCCCCCCCCCCGGCAGCCCTGTATTATACTATAGCTAGCATTCTTGCTGTCCATAGACTTCTCTCCCTCTGTTCTGTCAGGTTCCTTCTGCTCTGTCCCAGCAGCGCTTCTGCTGCTGCTTCTGTTTCCTTTGCTCTTTTTGGTTTCTTCTTATCCTTTTCTGGTACTTCTTCTTCATCTCCTCCTCCTGTCTTGATTTTTGCCTGATTGCTCTGTGCCTTATATATAGTTTTTGGCCTGTTCTGACTGGCTTATTTTTCAATCCTAGCATTAGCATACCTATCCTCCAGTCACCTTCAGACCCTCTCTGGTTGGTCCATACTTATAGACCAATCATAATTGCTAAGTCTAGTTGTCTATCAAAGCTGCTGCACAAGTTTTTGGTATGAGGGGATGTTTTCTATTATGGGATGGCAACCCTCATCTAGTTTTTGACTGAGCAGGCCTGACTGATCCCTCTCTGTAGTTTTTGGAGTGACCTTTACCTAACCTCAGTCCACACTCTGCCTACTAATATGTTAGCCATGGATTAAACTGCTTGAAGCTACCAATTCACTGTTCTTTGCTCTTTACTGTGTGCAAACGTTGTATGCACATTTAAGTTATCAAACTTTTAAACTATAAACCATCACCTTATTTCTTTAATATATGCTTAATTGTTAACCTATACACTTTAATGTTATGGTCTACCACTGCCACCCCATTTTTACCAATTTAGTTAATTGGATTTCAGTTCTTCCCCGATTCTGAGCTAACGGTGGCAAAGCAGGGTCTCTCAGGGCTGTGTTTGGAAACAAAATGGTGCAGCTCAAAATCTTTTGTATCAGGGGCTTCCTGCTCCCCATGCTCTATGCCTACAATCTGTCTCCAACCACCTCATGCTCAGGGGCTTGGTTTGGAAGTGGTTCCTGACAGCCACTGCACTGTCTGCTGCCGAGTGAGAGGTTATGTGACTCATCGGCACACTCACTCCACAGTGCACACAGTACAGCGAGGTGGGGGTGGCCAACAGACCTGGGGTACGCTGCTGTTTCTGTGCCAACCCAATGGGCACATAGAGGTGATCAGAGATAACCCAGCCCAAGCCTAAGGGGGTCACATCATTTTCAGGCCTGACCCAAACTCAACTGACTTGTAGTCGAGTCCCTTCAGGTTTGGGTTGTGTTGCAAGGCTCTACCATATAGAATGTCATTCCTTTGTAGATGGAAACTCTCTGATATTAAACAAAAGCTCAGGGTTATTCCACTTCACAAGGGCCATGGAAATACTGATACGTCTAAGGGAATTGGAGACCACTTTTTATTTCAGAAGGTTGAAAAAGCTACTAGGGGGGAAGCTGTTCTAGACTTGATTTTAACAAATAGGGAGGAACTCGTTGAGAATGTGAAAGTAGAAGGCAGCCTGGGTGAAAGTGATCATGAAATCATAGAGTTTGCAATTCTAAGGAAGGGTAGAAGGGAGAACAGCAAAATAGAGACAATGGATTTCAGGAAGGCAGATTTTGGGAAGCTCAGAGAGCTGATAGGTAAGATCCCATGGGAATCAAGACTGAGGGGAAAAACAACTGAGGAGAGTTGGCAGTTTTTCAAAGGGACACTATTAAGGGCCCAAAAGCAAGCTATTCCGCTGGTTAGGAAAGATAGAAAATGTGGCAAAAGACCACCTTGGCTTAACCACGAGATCTTGCACGATCTAAAAAATAAAAAGGAGTCATATAAAAAATGGAAACTAGGACAGATTACAAAGGATGAATATAGGCAAACAACACAGGAATGCAGGGGCAAGATTAGAAAGGCAAAGGCACAAAATGAGCTCAAACTAGCTACGGGAATAAAAGGAAAGAAGAAGACTTTTTATCAATACATTAGAAGCAAGAGGAAGACCAAAGACAGGGTAGGCCCACTGCTTAGTGAAGAGGGAGAAACAGTAACAGGAAACTTGGAAATGGCAGAGATGCTTAATGACTTCTTTGTTTCGGTCTTCACCGAGAAGTCTGAAGGAATGCCTAACATAGTGAATGCTAATGGGAAGGGGGTAGGTTTAGCGGATAAAATAAAAAAAGAACAAGTTAAAAATCACTTAGAAAAGTTAGATGCCTGCAAGTCACCCGGGCCTGATGACATGCATCCTAGAATACTCAAGGAGCTAATAGAGGAGGTATCTGAGCCTCTAGCTATTATCTTTGGAAAGTCATGGGAGACGGGAGAGATTCCAGAAGACTGGAAAAGGGCAAATATAGTGCCCATCTATAAAAAGGGAAATAAAAACAACCCAGGTAACTACAGACCAGTTAGTTTAACTTCTGTGCCAGGGAAGATAATGGAGCAAGTAATTAAGGAAATCATCTGCAAACACTTGGAAGGTGGTAAGGTGATAGGGAACAGCCAGCATGGATTTGTGAAGAACAAATCATGTCAAACCAATCTGATAGCTTTCTTTGATAGGATAACAAGCCTTGTGGATAAGGGTGAAGCGGTGGATGTGGTATACCTAGACTTTAGTAAGGCATTTGATACGGTCTCGCATGATATTCTTATCGATAAACTAGGCAAATACAAATTAGATGGGGCTACTATAAGGTGGGTGCATAACTGGCTGGATAACCGTACTCAGAGAGTTGTTATTAATGGTTCCCAATCCTGCTGGAAAGGCGTAACGAGTGGGGTTCCGCAGGGGTCTGTTTTGGGACCGGCTCTGTTCAATATCTTCATCAACGACTTAGATATTGGCATAGAAAGTACGCTTATTAAGTTTGCGGATGATACCAAACTGGGAGGGATTGCAACTACTTTGGAGGACAGGGTCATAATTCAAAATGATCTGGACAAATTGGAGAAATGGGCTGAGGTAAACAGGATGAAGTTTAACAAAGACAAATGCAAAGTGCTCCACTTAGGAAGGAAAAATCAATTTCACACATACAGAATGGGAAAAGACTGTCTAGGAAGGAGTACGGCAGAAAGGGATCTAGGGGTTATAGTGGACCACAAGCTAAATATGAGTCAACAGTGTGATGCTGTTGCAAAAAAAGCAAACATGATTCTGGGATGCATTAACAGGTGTGTTGTGAGCAAGACACGAGAAGTCATTCTTCCGCTCTACTCTGCTCTGGTTAGGCCTCAGCTGGAGTATTGTGTCCAGTTCTGGGCGCCGCATTTTAAAAAAGATGTGGAGAAATTGGAAAGGGTCCAAAGAAGAGCAACAAGAATGATTAAAGGTCTTGAGAACGAGACCTATGAAGGAAGGCTGAAAGAACTGGGTTTGTTTAGTTTGGAAAAGAGAAGACTGAGAGGGGACATGATAGCAGTTTTCAGGTATCTAAAAGGGTGTCATAAGGAGGAGGGAGAGAACTTGTTCACCTTAGCCTCTAAGGATAGAACCAGAAACAATGGGTTTAAACTGCAGCAAGGGAGGTCTAGGTTGGACATTAGGAAAAAGTTCCTAACTGTCAGGGTGGTTAAACACTGGAACAAATTGCCTAGGGAGGTTGTGGAATCTCCGTCTCTGGAGATATTTAAGAGTAGGTTAGATAAATGTCTATCAGGGATGGTCTAGACAGTATTTGGTCCTGCCATGCGGGCAGGGGACTGGACTCGATGACCTCTCGAGGTCCCTTCCAGTCCTATAATCTATGAATCTATGAATTATGTTATCATGTCTGCAGTATTTACTGGATGCTCATTCCTGCCCAAGGAATGATATAAATTATGAACTGGATGATAATGATCATATCTAGCTCATATATAGCACTTTCATCAGTAGATCTCAAAGCACTTTACCAATGAGGTTATCCTGCACACTCTTACACATGGGAGTAACTTCACTAGTTGAGTAGCTCCATTAGTGTCAGTACACCTGAGTAAAGTTGTTCACATAAACTTGCGGGATCAGGCCTCACAGAACTAAAATCATAGTAGATAAGTTATCTAGCCTGGGATTTGAGCACATGAAAAATATTCAGTGAATGATTTTTGGTAGCTTTTAGGAATGCAGCATCTCTAAAAACATCACCTGTAATATTTTCAGCATCATACTTTTATTGATAAATTATGATTAATTCTAACATGGAGCAGACCGTCTTTGTAACACATTTTATAATATGCTAGGCCCCATTGGATTACAGAACTTGAGCAGTGAATTGCTAAGGGTACATAGACATAAAATCACTTATCTGGCTTTTTCTTTAAAAACTTCTGACCTGGTCCCACTGCTGGAAGTGGTGGGATCTGGCTGTGAGTAGTCTCTCCTGCAATCCCATTGCCAGCAGGATGGATCTGTCCTTCTTTGATTTCTCCCCACGTTATCACTTGCCTTGCTTATGCTTAAGGCTAACACAGCCACATTTAACTGCAACATTCACACTGATAAACCTGTGGATGAAATGCAAGAACATCTGCAGTGCTTTAGGTAGAAATTTAATTTTTTTTATGAATTAAGGAGACTTTAAAATGCCTGACTCTGGAGAAAAGAAAAGTTAAGGTTTGAGTCACTGAACTGAGCAGTGCTGATAAAACACACTGGGTGGGAACAGAATAGATATCTAAAATAGGTTGCTAAAACAGCTGGAAAAAGATTTGACAAACTCAGTGGAAGGTTTTGCCAAAGTAAAGACTGTGCCAGTTTATGGTCCCAGTCAATAACAGTAACTTTTTTTTCTCATAGTAATGTATGACTGCACAAACAAGTACATCTGCAAAGTAAACTTGTATTAACTGCAAACAGCTAAGGGATGTAATGTGACTATCCTTAATGCAGTTGAAGAAGGGTTTAGAAGTGATTAAGAATCCATTTTGTATGGCTGAATTGAGGCTTCCTGGATCACAGCTTCCGGCACAGTATTGAGTGGGGGCTGAGCAGAGATGGTCATCTCTGGAACAGGTAGGATGAGAGCTCCTCTGACTCCAACCGTGCTCAACCCAGCAGATTTGGCTGGATGTTTGACATGCTGGCACTATGCTGTACCCTGAAAAAGGGTATTTAGAAATTACCTCTTCATTCATTGGAGTAGGGGAACCTTGGAAGAAATTGTGCCTCTGATAGTTGTGTCTGAGGAGAACTGTGAGAGGACAGCCAAACAGCAAAAAACAATGGTGGAAACAATTTTTAGAAGTATGGACTGTTCACTTAGGTCAAAAGCTGCCAAGATCAAGAAGGATGAGGATTGAGTAGAGGAGTGTGATGGCTAGGGAGAGGTCATCCACTATTTTATCGAGAGCAATTTCGGTAGAGTGGAGGGAGCTGATACCAGATTGAAAGGTCTCAAAGGCAGAAAGGAAGGAGCAGTGGTGCAAGTAGGGTGGTCCGGTCCAGTATGCTGTACCATTAAGATATTTATTGCTGGTATGCTGTACTAGAAAGACACAGGAGCAGAACATGCAGCCACTGGGCAGCCCCACGCCATCAGCTCCTCCGGCACGGCTGTACCCCACCCCAGCCCTTCCACGCAGCTGCATCTCCTCTCTGGGGTCTGTACAACCCCACCGGAGGAGCTGCTGGCATGAGGCCACCCGGCGGCCCCATGTTCTGCTCCTTTCACCATTGTAGTTTGCGCAGCAGGAGACCAGAGCCTCCCCCCCCCCCACGTAAAGTGGGATGGGGAGAGTGCGAGGGTCCCGGACTGGGGACGGGGCGGATTCATATGGGGCATAAAATGCCCCCCCTTCAGCTGTGCCCCCATGCCTTTGTGTCCCTCCCATGATTCGCCTATGCACAGCGTACCAGAAAGAAATTCTACTTGCACCACTGGGGAGGAGGCAAGGCATAGTGGTCACTGTAATTCAGCCCATATAATGACCATTGACCATTCTTCTTTCAGACTAAAAATGCATTTACAGCAGTAGGCAAATGACTATCTAGGATGAAGACAACATTGATAGAGCTTTATTTTTATAGTGAATATCTCAATTGGATAGTAACAATCTAAGCAAGTGAAGACGCCTTAGACAAATGTTGAACAGTGATAGGGATCCTGAATATAATCAGCAATTGACAGGCAGATGTGTTAGAGAACTGAAAACCGTTTGGGGATAATAGAAAAATTGAAAAAGAAACCTCTAAAGAGCAGAAATATGAAGTATAAAAGAGGTATAAGAATTAATAGCTCACAGACAGGAAGATATGAGAGATGAAAAATTCTGCTCACCAAAAAACTGAATGCCAAAGAGCGACAAAACTCAAAAGGACTTATTAGATTCTTTCAAAGAGTTCAAAGAATGTTGCTATGAAATTAACTACAATCAATTCCTTTGAATAGCTACAAAATGTAATAGTTGTAATAAAAATATAAAGCTGCTATAAAGGAATCAGAATTCTGAATTTATTAAGGGACCGGTATAGCAACCTTTCGTCACATGAGTAGCAAATCCATATTCAGGCACCTAAAATAAGTGAGCTGATGTTCAGAGATGCCAAGCACCCACAGTTCCCATTGAAGTCATTTAGATACTTATAGACTGTAATCAGGTCACCTTCTCTTTGTTAAGCTAAATAGATTGAGCTTTAATAGTTACCACAGGGACATGAACGGGATCAGAAGTGCAAGGTCTGGAATGGTGGTGTTCCAGAAGTTCCAATTCAGCATGTCTACAATAAGCAAGTCCCAAGCAAAAAGACAGATTTAACCGGTAACTAACAGACAACCTTTAATAAAACTTTTAACTTCTTTTAGATTGAGTCAGTATTGATGGGCTTAGCTCATAAATGAAGCTTTTCATCCTGAAATTTCAAATTGTTTTACAAAGGAGGGTGACTGTCATTATTCTCATTTTACAGATGGGGTAACTGAGGCACAGAGTGGTGAAGTAACTTGCACAAGGTCACACAACAGGGTGCTGATAGAGCTGAGAATAGAAAATAGGTAAATCTAACTCTCCAAGTGTCCTATCCTCTGAGCCATGCTACCTCCCAAAGCCACAGTAGTTTAGAACATTGGGCCATCCACATCTGGGCCATTCTCAAATCAGGGATCATGTCAAAATCTGGGCTATTCAGATTTAAACCTTCCTTAATTAAAAATGTAACTGAACCAGTGGTTTTCAAACTTGGCTTGATTTTTAGATTCGTATCTTAAGAATCAAGCCATATATAATGTACTATACTGCACTATACTCTATATATACTGTACTATAACACAGTGCATGTAATAAAATGTGTTGCATTTTCATTTTCAAACAACTTTTCATTTTGAAATGTCTTAACTTTATTTTTTAAGTCAAAATTATCAAATCAAAAGGAAACATTTGATTGATGCAAAATTATTTGGAATTTTCCTTCACCGGGAATTTTGAAAATTTGGGGTTTCATGGTGATTCAAAATGAAGCAAAATTTTGAAATCCTTCACAAAATGGAATTGTGATCTTCTGATCAGCTCTCCTTCTGTTTGCTTAATTTCTCAGCCTTATATTGAATTAATACTATTTTACATTGAAAATGTGTATTATTTGTATATTACGTCAGTAAAATGCATTTAAAAACATATCATCCTTATTTTCATTTATTCATTTACTTCACACCACTTGGGGTGTAAGAGGGCCTCAAGTGGGCCATCAATAACAAGTATACCCACCGTAACACACTTTTATATGTTAACAATGATGGAAAAATATTTTTAGTATAACTGAAACCCAGGGCTATGGTCCAAAAACATCAGCTATCCTCATTTACCAGCCCTCCAGAGCTCAGTCTACCTTGGTCAACCTCCCTATATTTGTTGTAAACCCATTTTTACCTATCGTGTTCATCTTCCTGATATAGGCTAGAGACACCACCCTTCAGAGACTCACTTCTGTCTGTCAACTCAACAAAAATTGGCTGCATATGTCAGAATACCTCCTGCCCCTAATCAGGGGCTTTACTTTTATCCCGGAGCTGATGTGAGCAAATCTAACCTGGCAAACTCTGTTATTACACAACACTAGCATGTTCCAGTATGACATTCTTAGAATTGTGCCTTTCGCCCAAGTCTCCCAAAGTACATTGGAAATATTAATTAAGTTACAACACATCTATGAGGTGTGTAGTATTACACCTATTTTGCAGATCAATGAGCTGAGTCACGGAGAAGTTACATAATTTGCTGAAGGTCACACAGCAAGTCACTAGCAAGAGAACCCAGGAGTCCAGTTGTAACAATGAAGCTATTTGCACATAAGCACGTTCCAGCAGAATATAGAAGAATGTAATAAATATACCCACTCTACCTTGGCTGCTTGAAATAACTCATTCTTCATTTTATATATATATATGATTGTGTGCTGTTTTAGACAAATTGTTTAATAAAACAGAGAGAATGTAATTCCCCTATGAGACATCCGTGCTTGCGCACACACATTATTATAGTTATTCAAAACGGATACATCATTTGGAAGCCTGTAGTATTCGAAGTGTCAGATAACTGCTGTATCAGAAACACTCCATGGGATACAGAGGGTGAATCTCCAGGATTTTGCATTTACATAGGCAATAAAGAAAATTCTTAACTTGCTTAGTTCATCAAACTTTGGTGGATGTCAAGTACAATCAATGAGGGATTGAATTGCGGGCAGTGGAATGGCGGGGATACTCTTCCATGCTGTGTCCACAAAGCAAGCGCCACCCATGTGAGTCACTTTATTTTCCCGGGCTCCCAGTTATACCTACATTTTGTGATCTGACTCCTGAGCAACGAGCCACCAGATTTCCTTTTATCAGACTTTTATTTGTGATGTTTCAACTGTGTGGCCTTCATCAGCTTCTCTCTCTCTAATTTTTTTTTTTTTACCCCATGTTCAGGTTGTTGGTTTTTTTTGTTTGTTTTTTAAATCTTCTCCAGTTAGCAGGATTTCTCTGAGTTATCCAGAGAGGACAGAGTATCTCATTTGCTTTACTTGAATGACAGCATTTCTCTGATGGAAGTTTTAACAGAAGTAGGAGTATCTAGGAAAGCAGTTGATCTAGAGATGCAAGTTCAAGATGGCACGGAATGAGAAAGGATGCCAGTAAATGTCAATATTTATTTTTGCACCTGTACCATTAGAAAATGTCAAGAGGGAGGAAACGATCTCAGGAAAGTTATTGACAGGTTTTATCCTGAAGTGAGATTATATGACCACATTTTAAAGTAATATATGTAGATAAAATGCCATGTTTTATTTAAGTGCTTCAAGCAGATAAGGTGAGGTCATTCATTTTGTGGACTCGCTCTTTATAATGTATTGATGCTTATTTGAACATAGCCCTAGAAAGTAATAAATTATAAATGTTCCCAGCAGATTAAGTAAATCACAAAGGTAACGAGTTAGCTTGCTGTTTGCAGTTTTCAGAACAATAATCACTGATAACCTGAAATTGTTTTAGTGCTATGCTGAGAATGTTGCAGAATTGAGGAACTTTGCTGCAGGTTAATATACTGCCTGTTTTCATGGATTCCAAAGAAGTACTGACTTTTATTTTAGCATATCCATACCTTTATTTTAACTATATCTTTCTAGCTGTGTGTCAAGGCTGCTTCCCCACTTTGAACTTTAGGGTACAAATGTGGGGGCCTGCATGAAAACTTCTAAGCTTAACTACCAGCTTAGATCTGGTCCGCTGCCACCACTCCCAAAACTAATTCCCTTCCCTGGGTAGCCTTGAGAGACTCTCCACCAATTCCCTGGTGAATACAGATCCAACCTCCTTGGATCTTAAAACAAGGAGAAATTAACCATCCCCCTCCTTTCTCCCACCAACTCCTGGTGGATCAAGATCCAACCCTCTTGGATCTAAAAACAAGGAAAAATCAATCAGGTTCTTAAAAAGAAGGCTTTTAATTAAAGAAAAAGGTAAAAATCCTCTCTGTAAAATCAGGATGGAAAAATAACTTTACAGGGTAATCAAATTTAAAGAGCTCAGAGGACCCCCCTCTAGCCTTAGGTTCAAAGTACAGCAAACAGAGATAAACACTCTAGCAAAAGGTACATTTACAAGTTGAGAAAACAAAGATAAACTAACACGCCTTGCCTGGCTGTTTACTTACAAGTTTGAAATATGAGAGACTTGTTCAGAAAGATTTGGAGAACCTGGATTGATGTCTGGTCCCTCTCAGTCCCAACAGTGAACAACTTCCCAAACAAAGAGCACAAACAAAAGCCTTCCTCCCCCCCCCCCCCCCCCCAAGATTTGAAAGTATCTTGTCCCCTTATTGGTCCTTTGGGTCAGGTGTCAGCCAGGTTACCTGAGCTTCTTAACCCTTTACAGGTAAAAGGATTTTGGAGTCTCTGGCCAGGAGGGATTTTATAGTACTGTACACAGGAGAGCTGTTACCCTTCCCTTTATAGTTATGACACTGTGTAATTATACTGGGCCATACTGCAGTTTTAAACCACCCTATAGTAAAAGTTGGCACATCCTTTCATAGTGTGGATCTTCATAGAGAGATTGTCTTGTGGAACACCTCCATTCCAGACCTTACACTTCTGATCCCGTTCATGTCCCTGTGGTAACTATTACATTTGTGTAGGTGAAAAAGAGATATTAGCAAAGTACTTATGTATTTTAATTGTGCTACTGCAGTTAATTTTGCCCTTTCTGGGAGGTGGGGCAAGGGAATTAGCACATGTCTTCTTTTGATCTTCATTTCATCTTCCACTCCCATTTGTTCTGTTTTCCCTGCCCTAGTTCCCCTACCCCCGCTTCCCTTCACATAATTATCTCTGCCTCCTCACTGAACTTGCTTGCCTGTCCTGCAGTCCCCTTCTCCCTTGCAAAAGCGGCTCAGCTGTCTTGACCTCCCTTCCCCGTACTGTTTTTCACATGGTGCCCATCTCCATCCCTCCCTTCTGCCTTACTTCCATGGACATTCCTGCTCCACTTAAGGTTCATTCCCACTGTCCGTTATGGCCATTTTTGATGGCTCTTGGCTCCTTCCCCACTGGTGGCCCTGGTTGGTTTCATTGGCAAATTCTTGGCTCCTCTGCTTCTGGTGACTGACAGCTCCAGTTACTCTGCTTCAGCTGTTGCTGGCTTTGGTTCCTGTTTCTCACTGCCTATGCACCCTGAAGGAGATAGATAAACTGCCTCTTCCTCCTTCCTTTCACATGGGTCCAGGTTTTCCTGTGTCTTAGACACCTGTTCAAGCAGTTAGATGCAAAGGGGAGAAGCCATAACCATGTGACTTGCCAGCTCTCTGTGGACTAGGCATGGTTTGAGAACCACTGTCCTTTAGCATATTTATACACGGCATATTTCAGAACAATGTGCAGGGCAATTATTTGGATAACTCCCAACAGCAGTTCAAGAAGTGGTGCCTCTGTCTGAGCTGTGTTATACCTGTGGGGATTTTACCAACAATTTCAGTGATAGCAGACTTAGGTCAACACAAGAGAATTCTACCCTTAAAATGCATCTCATTGGCATAGGCTTTGTCCTGGTACAGCAGTAGTCCTTAAGGGGATCCTTTTAACCTTTAAAGATGATTTATTGGTTGTACTTGCAGTATTTCTGGTACTATATAAGAAAACTTTCTAATTTCCAGTAATGCCTAGCTTTATGGATGACATTTTTAAATAACCTATTGAAGTATGTCTGGCAAACCTGGACTACAGATGAAGAGATCTTCTTGGATGAACATAAATCTTATATGACTGTGTAACTGAGGATTTAAATTTACCCTTAAGTAGAAGAATCTGAGGGCAGCTGGTGTAAATCAAAGCAGTTCCAATGAAGTCAACAAATCTATGCTGATTTATGTCTTAGAAGTAGAATCTGAGTGCCCAGTAGCAAAACAACGATATGTCATCCAGTTTGGAAATGTGTATTTATTGCTTTATCAGTCTTAATTCTTCCAAGTTCAACCATGATTCCCAGCACAAAACATGCCACCACAAGCCAAAAAGTCTTATAAGAGATCATATATCCTGAGTGCATTCACAAGGGAAGTGTCATTAATAAGAACCTTTCAGAGTAGGCTGATGGACTTCGGATTGATTCCCTTGCTTTCATAGGTAATCCGGTAGTCTATTGCAGGATCAATATCTCTTCACAAACACTAAAAGTGACTAAATGCTACAAATGCTTTTGTAATTTCCTGAGATCCTGCTCGCTATTCGTCTGATAATCACCATGTTCACGTTTATCACCGTCTTGCCAACCCTAATTTACTATGACTGCAAAGCTGCACTGTCATCCACATGTGCTGCATACAGGTGCTTCTGTTCACTTTAATAAATTAAAAATGGGATGATGGATTCTTTCCCTCGACACCAAACTCGCTTAATGTAAATCACATCTGTAGGAGATTAGTATGTCTCCTCTATACAGCACAGTTGGAAACCAGTTTCATTTTTAAACTGGTGTTTGACTGTCCTCTGAATTGTATCTATATAACAGATACTTGGGGCCAATTTCTTCACTCAGCTTCACCAGTGTAAATCTATTCTTGCTTCTTGGACTTCAGTGGACCTATGCTGGTGTGAAGATGGAGTAACTGAGGGCAGAATTTTGCCAGCTGATCTGTATTTAAATATTTCAAGGAGCTGATTTTAAGGGGTCAGTTTGCGTACCTCTTACTCTCATCGGTGAGCAGTTGCTCATGTGAGTAGGCCCATTGAAGTCAGCATGTACTCTTGCGATTACCTGCTCACTGATGTGAGTAAGGCATTCACAAGCTGGCCCAAGTGATATAAGTGAAGATCTCTGGAGTCCTCGGTCTTTGCTAGCAAGCTTCATCTTTGATGTGTATTGGCTCCATCTCCACCTTTATTCAGTGCTTGACAGACAAACACAGTGCTATGTCAGCTGTGGCTGGCCTGTTTGAAGAATACAAAATGTCAGTCACTCTGTTGCCTATTGTGTTTCAATGTGATCTCAGAAACTTCAGTGGCATACGTGCTGCCTGTATTACCTTGATATATGCTCTGAATGTGGTTTGTGTCCAGTTAGGACTTCTTGAGGATGGTGGTGAGCTCAGTTCACTCCACACCCATCAGGGCGACATCAAAGTAGAGAAAGAAGAGTCTATTTGAGGGAGATCCAGCAAGAGCTGGATTCAATATAATTCTGCTACCATCTGCCGTTGTCCAATTTAATTCCATCAATGTAACACAAAGAGCCCAGCAAGAAGCTTGTATTTCCTGCTTTCACCTACTTAGGCTTTTTTTCTAACTTTGTTGCTGATGCAAGACAGAAGCTGTTCCATGTTTCCATGTCACATATGTGCAAAGTCTTAAGCTGATAAAGAGCCTGATCCACGGGCCATTGCGTTCTCTCTGCTCCGTTAATGAGCCAAATCCTAAAGTCCTTATTTGATTTGTACATAGGCAAAAGTCTTTCATACTGAGATCACTGGGAGCTTTCAGAGTAAAAACTGAGTTAGGACTGGAGGATTTAGGCCAGTGTGGAAAGGACATGGTGGAAAGGAACCACTTAAAACTAAATGTAAATAAAAAAATCAAATCTAAATACTTAGGTGTTTATTTAAGGACTGAAGAGCTCCATGTAAAACAGGAATTCACCTCAACCTTGGCCCTCACTCAAACCAAACCTGAATCTAACTGTCTTTGAGTGTCAGAGTGGATAATATTTTATCTCCCATCTCCTCCACCACATATCCACATGCAATCACCATTCTTCTGTAATTCCTGGCTGTGGCTGGAAGCTATTGTGTCCAGCAACCATGAGAGAGGCCGTTGTTAACTGTAGCTGGACTGATAGGGACCAGGTAGTATTAGTTTCATTCTCAATTTTGAGGAGATAACAAATTTGGATAAGGGTAGATAATCTTAAAATAAACTCCAATACCTGTGCTGCTCATCCAATCTGAATCTTTGATTCCTTAGAGGTTTGTCGATTTTTAGTTTTATTATTTATATTCCTTCCTTTGTAAATCGTTTTAAAGGATTTATATTTTGCCTTTGAAAGCTAACTGACAAGCAGAAAGAGCAAAGCTCATTAATATTGGCAGCTTCCCATATCCTCATTTATACCAAATCTAGTTTACAACATCTCCATGCCAATAATGAAAGGAACAGGCTGCAGCTTTCTTTACAAAATACAGTAGTAAGTCTTGGACAACCATTAATGTTTTGACCTTGCCAAGGGGAGAAATGTCTCCGGTTGAGAATTACTTTTTCTTGCAAATTTAGGATAACAAATTTTACTGCTCTGCTTATGGCTTGGCATAACCTCTGTGTCTCTCAAGATGATGTCTCACAATTTGTTTTATCTCATGGTATAAGCCCAACCCTTGATTTAATATCTTTTTTCCCATGATTCTGGCTAGCTTTCTGCTCACAAAAGTCCCTGAAAACAAGCACCAAAACTTTCCTTCTGACATAGCCATAAACCCAGGGTGGGCAAACTACGGCCCGGGGGCACATCTGGCCCTCCAGGTGTTTTAATCTGGCCCTCGAGCTCCCACCATGGAGCAGGGTCTGGGGCTTTTCCTGCTCTGGTGCTTCAGCTGAGGAGCAGGGTCAGAGGCTTGCCCCAATCTGTGTGGCTCCTGGAAGCAGCGGCAAGGCCCCCCCTCTGGCTCCTATGCATAGGGGCAGCCAGAGGGCTCTGCAAGCTGCCCCCACCCCAAGTGCCACCCCCACAGCTCCCATTGGCCAGGAACTGCAGCAAATGGGAGCTGCAGGGGCGGCGGCTGCATACAGGGCAGCACGCAGAGCCACCTGGCTGCGCCACCGAATAGGAGCCAGAGGGGGACATGCCGCTGTTTCTGGGAGCTGCTTGAAATAAGCACCGCCTGGAGCCTGCCCCCCTGTTCTCCTCCCGTGCCCCAACTCCCTGCCCCAGCCCTGATCCCCCTCCTGCCCTCCAAACCCCTTGGTCCCAGCCCAGAGCACCCTCCTGCACCCCAACCCCTCATCCCCAGCTCCACCCCAGAGCCTGCATCTCCAGCCAGAGCCCTCCCGCACCCCAACCGCCAATTTCGTAAATATTCATGGTCTGCCATACAATTTCCATACCCAAATGTGGCCCTCAGGCCAAAAGGTTTGCCCACCCCTGCCATAAACTGTAGTTCCTGATTAGATATTGATGGTGATTGCCATATATCAGTTGCTGTTGACTGCAGTTGCTGTTAAAGTGCTCCAATGAGACAGTTCAAATGGAAAGATCCATCTTTTAAAAGGTGTTATTGCCATAATGAAAGGATGTGCCTCTGGTGAAGCCAGTAGATAGCAAGCTAGAAATACAGACTGTGAGAGCCACCTTTGTATGCCATATTGAAATGTCTTTAGAAAGTTGCTTTCCTGTTCTTTGTCTTTAGTTACCTCGGCTAGCAGCGGTTTGAGATTCTGAAATTGAACCAAAACAATCCAAGATTGCATTGCTCTTAAATCCAGCTCTGCACCTCAAAGAATGGCATTTCCTCCCACAATAGAACTATAAATTGGCAGGCCACCTCTTAAAAGGCTTAGAGCAGTGCCTGACCTGTAAAATGTCTTCTGTACTCTTGAACAGTAAATCACTGAAATGACAGAGGTAATTTAGACTCCTGGGAATCTTCTTAGCATAGTTGCGCCTATTGAATAGAGGTCCATTTATTTTTTTTAACAGTCTATCGCGTGTCCCTCTGAACTGCCTTAACGTTAATGACAATAGAGCCAACTCAGTGTTGGACTGCAGCTCCTATCTGCCTTTTGTGCCATTGGGGATTAACTTCTCCTTCCTCAAGTTTCTTTTTATGGTCATCTGGAGCTCCAACATTTTGAAGAAGCTTAAAGTTGTGTCTCATGCTTTAGATAAGTATTAGTATCAATTATTCAGTTTTCAGATATCACAGAAATGAATGTAGTATAAATATGATGAGCGGATACCTGTGTGATGTACTAGTAGCTGAGGGGTGAAAACATTTCTAAGCAGATTCTCTAGGGCTTGGTTTCTGCCTAGTCCTCATGCAGGGGTGCGGTGTGGGGCAGAAGAGAACCTATATAGCCAAGCAGAATTTGAGTCCATGCACTCAGGAGCACAGGGACGTGTCCCTAATTTCTCCCTTCACAGGGCACTCAGCTCCATGAAAAGGATCAGAAAGTAGGCCGAGCTGCCTGCCTCCCCATGTGCCAGCCAGCCAGGAGGAGGCTGTTGCATTCCCTTTAAAGGAGAGTAGCAGTTTGTGTGCTTGGCTGTGCACCAGGGAATCCTGCAGACATGCTGGTCTACACTGTCTCCAATGCAGGGCTGTGCCTACAATCTAGCCCTAGAGGAGCAGATTTCAGTATACATAAACATCAAACTAGCTAATTTACATACGTGCTTCAGAAGCAGTCAGATCCTATACTATTTGGTTTTTATGGAGTGATGAATTTTTGACAGATAAGGCAATTTCCAGCTATATCTTTGGGAGACCGTAATGTATTAAGTTAATGTATCATTGTGGGCCAGGGATTATATGTAATTCTGTGGGGGAGGGTGCCCCCAGCCTCTCCAGGAACTAAAAACAGTAAGGGGGTGATTAGGCTAATTCACTCAGGTTGTAACATCCCCAAAGAAGTACCACCACCTGGAGAGGTTCAGGTATACTGGTTCAAACTAGATTTTCCAGAGACCAACAAACAAAGAAAGGACTTTTGGATAAATAGCCTGAGTTTAAACTGACTCAGGGCCTGCTTTCTGATCCAGCAAACGAACAGGACCTTCTGTCCAAGGCTGGTAGCAGGGCACTCCTAAGGGGAACGGTTCGAAGGATTGATATCTGCCAGAGACTAAGGTTGGAGTTGGGATGATCTCTGGTACACTTCTTAGCATGCACGTAGGTTCTTTTGTTGTCTTTAATATTTTCTCTGTAATGCTTTTACTTTAAGAATAAATGTGCTTATTCAAAAAGGGCGGTGTGGAAACTTTTAACTGTGGTGAATGCTAAGCAGGCCTATTTAGGTAGTCTGACCTGCTGGGGAACTCAGTGCAGGCAGGAAACTGTGTAGCCTGGAAAAACCCCGATACCGAGGGAGAGAGACGTGGATCTCTCCCTAAGAGAAATGACAACTGAGGAGCTGGGAGCCTAGAGTTGTTCATTGACGGAGGGGGAGTACAGATGCCATTGCCCCAAACTGTGACAGTATTTATAACAGGGATAGCCTTGTTTTATTTACCTATCTCGTTTTATTGCCCTCATTACAAATGCTGACACATCATTACATACGAATAAGATTATTACACGCAGAAAATGGGCCAAGTCCATATATCCGCAATAAACCTACAAGCCTTCTGCATGATGATTTGCACTGACATTAATGGGAACCCTAGGGGCCCAATTTCTAACACTATTTAGGTGATTGAACGTGCAGATAGGCACCTAAATACCTTAAAAAATCTAGCCCTGACTGACTCCAGCTCACAGGATTGGGCCAATAGTAAGTTTTCTTCTGAGGTGACATCCAAAATTGTAATTTTCAGAACTCTCGGATTCCCATCCACTAAACTATTTTGAGTTAATCAGTTGATGGCCTGTAACTGCTGTTTTCTCTCACTTCATGACAGCTATGTAGTCTCTTCTTTCTCTTTCCTTTTTTTCTTTTTTTAGCATTTGTTAGTACATTCTCACTTGTGCTCCTGCAACACCTATTGACACACAGTTGTTATAATCCCAGTACAATTTTGTAAAGATTCAGTTTTTTTAATTAATTATGACTCATGAAATATATTTGAGAAGAGGGCAGAAAATGCGCTTTTGTCCTATTTTTAGAATTGAAACAAATCCTTCCCATCTGTGTTAATTAGACCATTATAAATACTCTGCACACTTGAATCATTTAGTCTGTGTTAGCTGAAACTTGTAACCATAAGTGAGAGCTGTTATTTCAGATTGCTTGTGCAATAGACACCACATCGCCTGGCATTTCAGTTAAACTCCAGATCAAATCCCAGTTCATAATGCTGCCCAGTTATGCTCTGCACTTAGCATTTGTCTACACTTGGAGCTGGGGTTGTGATTCTCAGTTTATGTAGACATACTCAAACTAGCTCTCATCAAGCAAGAGTGCTAAAAATAGTAGTGGTGCCATGGTTGCAGGAGTGGTGGCATCGTCTAGCTATGCTGAGTACAAACCCAACTGTAACCTAGGGGTACATATTCAGCACTGCTAGGTCTTGCTGCCGTAGCATGGGCAGCAGCACACTATTTTTAGCATGGTAGCGCTAGGAGAGCTAGGACAAGTACTTCTACTTGAGCTGAGAATCGTACCCCAGCTCCAACAGAAGAGGTAGTCTTAATGACATTATTAGATGCTTCTCCTTTTATCCCTGAAGATTTAGGGCAAGGGGACAATATATGGTATTTAATGCCCCACCTCATGTCACCTACCCATGGAGTTTTCATATTATGCTGCAACTAAGAGTTGACCTTAAAATTTAATTCACAGTTTAGTGGTTCTTGAGAGCAAGCAGAAGTGTTGTAGTCCAAGGAAGAATCTGGTTAGGAGCAAAGTGAATTTTCACTCCTTTGTTTAAAGGACAATAATAGTATAATATTTTACAAGCAAAACCTGCCTGGCTTCTTTGTCCGGCGTATGAACTATTTGCTGTGGTTGCATTTAGAAAGTCCATTGATGTACTGTGTTGCCTTATGTGTGTGTAAATGGGTGGGGGAGGGGTGTGCAATTTAAAACTGGTTAGAATAGGGATGGAAGTCAGGGTGAGTGGGCAAACTTAAGTTTGGAACAGAAAGGCTAGCAATTTCCACACATTGTAATGTTTAGATTTTGTGAAGAATTTCAACTGCTCTGACCTTTGTTCTTTCCTAAAACACGCACTTCCCGTCAGTACCTGGCCCAGGCCATGGAAGTTACTGATCCAACCAGTGGAACAAATTCAGTGATGAATCCTGGTCGCGTGCCACCTGCTGCACATTGCGCATACACTAGGAAGATTCTAAAAACATTTTAATAGATATCTACGTATGACCTTTAAGTTGATGGTGAGCTCTTTCGTTCTGTGTTTGTAGAACTCCTCACCAGGTGGGCAGGGCCGCCCATGGCGGGGGGGCAAGTGGGGCAATTTGCCCCAGGCCCCGGACCCCGCAGGAGCCCCGTGAGCCCTGGCCAAGAATCCCTTCCCTGGCTAGAGGCGTTTTTTTAATTTTTACTTACCCGGCTGCGCTCCGGGTCTTCGGCGGCATTTTGGCGGCAGGGGGCCCTTCAGTTGCTCCAGGTCTTCGGAGGCATTTTGGCGGCGGGTCCTTCAGTGCTGCCGAAGACGCGGAGCGAGTGAAGGACCTGCCGCTGCTGTCGCAGAGCGCCGCCTGGTTAGTATGTCCGCTCCCCCGCTTTGCCCCAGGCCCCCTGAATCCTCTGGGCGGCTCTGCTGGTGGGGTCTTGATCCATGACTTGGGCTTGTAGCTACTACACTAATACAAATAATTAATGTTAATAATAATAATAAATAACATAAAGGTGTTCGTGTAAAGAATTTTTGTCTTTATTTTTAAAGAAAAATAAAACTTCTTAGGTGTTAGTTCTATTTCTTCCTAACTTTTTAACAACTAATTGTTTTTCAGAATTCTTTTAAAAATAAATGAAAACTCTTTTTCCCATATACATTAATAAAGTTTAAAGCCCTTAAACCTGAGCATTTATTAGGTTTTTTTAATTGTCTACCTTCAAATATAGTTCATTAAAATATATACAGGGCAGTAGTGAGCTGGGATCAACATGCAACAAGAAGTCTCTCTACATAGAATGGGTTACCTAGGGAGGCTGGGATGGGATGATTTAATTGGAGCTGGTCTTGGTTTGAGCAGGGGGTAGGACTAGATGACCTCCTCAGGTCTCTTCCAACCAGGGCCGGCTCCAGGCACCAGCTTGTCAAGCAGGTGCTTGGGGCAGCCGCTCAGGAGTGGGGCGGCACATCCAGGTATTCGGCGGCAATTTGGCGGACGGTCCCTCACTCCGCCTGGGAGCGAAGGACCTCCCACAGAATTGCCGCCACAGATCGCAATCGCGGCTTTTTGTTGTTGTTGTTTTGGCTGCTTGGGGTGGCCAAAACCCTGGAGCCGGCCCTGCTTCCAACCCTAATATTCTATGATTCTCTGATAGTTTCTGTTGCCCCCACCAGTGTAGTGTCTGAGCACCTCTCAATCATTAACAAATTTCGTACTTGCATGAGCCCAAAGTAAATTACATGACTTGCCTTAGGTCACCCAAGATTGCAATGGGTGATCTGGGCATTGAACAATGTCTCCCAAATCCCAGTGCAGCGCTTTAATAGGGGGAGGGATAGCTCAGTGGTTTGAGCATTGGTGTGCTAAACCCAGCGTTGTGAGTTCAATCCTTGAGAGGGCCATTTAGGGATCTGGGGCAAAAATGTGTCAGGGACAGTACTTGGTCCTGCTAGTGAAGGCAGAGGACTGGACTTGATGACCTTTCAAGGTCCCTTCTAGTTCTATGAGATAGTATATCTCCATATATTATTATTATTTAACCACAGCATCATGCAATCTCCTGCCAAGGGATTTGGTCTTTTTAGGCAGCTGACATTAGCCCATTAGCTCTCTTTGCTCCCAGTGGAGCTTGTACATTCTCCCAGAGAGATGGCAGAGTTCACAATATTTGTGGAGGAAATGACTAAAAACATGGGATCTCCTCCTATAGATGAAACACCAACTCTGAAAAGAAAATCTTTATCTTAAAATCTGTCAGCTCCGCTAACTGGCCAGGACAGTGATTGGGGCTAGATTTTTTGTTTTGTTTTGTTTAAGGGCGAGAGTCCCAACCAAAATAAGACCTCTGATATGCATATATTCGCTTTAGAACATGGTGACACATGGGCACTAAGCTAGTTTGAAAGCTGTTGATGAATTTTCCATTTTGTGTGTGTGTAAAACACTTGAAAAGTAAAAAGGGTTTTTTTGTACAGCACTGATACCTGGAGAGCCACATGCATTTGGGTTGTGTGTGGCGGTGGGGAGGGAAAGGGTGATTGTAGCTGTGAACTAAAGATACTCCTTTTCCTTGTTATATGGTAGTGATGAATGGCTTGATATATGCATTGATCTTGCCTTGTTAGAAAAAGCCAGTGAAACTTAATTATAGCTACATTACTCTGATCTTTATCTCTTGAAAAATATATACGTAATCACCAGAAACCATATGATATTCAGTTTATTTTTAAGTAGCCTAATTATGTCCACATGCATGTGTTTCTTAAAAAGAGACCTGCAATCCAGAGAGAGAAGGCTCAGTAATACTAAGTGTGTCTCTGCTTGGCTGCCTCATGTAAGTGGATTCCTTTTCATTGAGTATTAGTTGCTTTTTTTTAATAATACCATTTAATTCTAGCCATCATCATTTGCTGACATTTTATGCTTTTGATTGGCCGTTCTCACTTCCTCACCTCCTGAGATGATGTTAGCCTTGTGGGTTTTCTGATGCAGATAATAATGGTGATGAACTGTGACTGATTCTTGCTTTGGGTACATTACCATGCGCATTGTTCTCTGACAGCTCATTTGCTTTGAAATTGAGTTCTCAAGTTATTTACAATGTGACTGCTTCTGTTCCAAACCTGATATTTATGGCTCTTCTTCTTGTCTTTCCTTTCTTATGTTCTTGTATTGCTGTCAGTTAATTTCCTCCATTCACTGTTCTTTAAAGTAACATTTTTTTTAAGTGGGTCTTCTTCCAGATATGCAGTGTTCCCTCTGTCTGAAGTTTAACCTTCCTTACAACCTGTTGTACCTAGTGGATTGCACTAACACATCTAACACTTCAGTTGATTTCTGTTGAGAACTGATTTCCCCTTAGCATGCTGTTCATTTTTGCAGTTCTGTGCATAGATACATTCAGGAATATGTAATACGTTCTCTTATTCAGATTTCAGTTTGGCAGTGCAACAATAACATTAACATTGCTCCATGTGGACATATGTAAACATGCATATGGTTGTGGGCACTGCTGATAGCCCCAGAAGATCTATTCACTCTACATACAATTAATTGCTCTGTCAGTCATTGCATGCCATGTACTGACAGCTGCAAAACTGCTTCCATTTGACTAGTTTCACTGTCATAAATACGATGCTACTATAGGCAAGTGAAGCGTATTTAAAGATTGCACTGGTTTCTCCCAGGCATATTGGAGAGTTACAGCGATGAATTAAGGCTTTCCCTCCTGACATATACACAGTATAGAATGTTTGTTGCATTGTTCTAGGAATAACTCTTTGCACTTAAATAACATTTTGTATATTCAAAGCACCATACAAACACTGGGTCTGATTCAGGGACCTGACCATATTGCACCTAATACAGCAGTGGGGAAGAGGAGAGCAAAAGTGGCTTTAAATCACCTTTGCTTTGTCCTGATCGCAGGGGTGCTGAGCCAATCTGCAACACAGGCCAGAGCAGTCTGTAGGCTGTGGTTGTCTATGGCCCCATGAGCTGTTCAGAGGGGCAGCCAGAGGTGTGACTTGATGACGACACCCTGTTTTCTCAGACCACATCTACAATACTCCTTATACCAAGAACTGCCCATGAGGATGACACAAAGCCCTGGCAACCTATTGATTTTCCCCACCCGTATTTCTATCATTCCTATATCTCCTTTTTTGTTTATGCTAGTCATAGATTATGGATTAAAACAATGTGATAATGATACATATGGCCTAAAATGGTACAATTCAAGACTATTTGATCTAGACTTTGCTGACAACATCGCTCTTATCAATGAAGATGCCACCGGACTACAAAAATGCACAAACCAAGTAAAAGAAGAATGGAGAAGATAGGTTTGAGATACAATCCAAAAAAATGTTCATGTGGACTATAGGGACAGAAATAAAAATTGAAGAGGAGAAACGGGAGAAGGTGGACAATTTTACATATCTTGGAAGTACCATTAGCCAGGATGGTACTAGTTCCGAGGAAATAAGAAGAAGAATCGGGAAGGCAAACGCTGCATTTGGAAGACTCAAAAACATCTGGCAACTCAAAAACATCTCCCTCAAGACAAAACTGAACATGTACAAAGCAATTGTTATCGCCATCACAACATATAGCAGTGAGACATGGCAACTTACCAAAAAAAATACGCAAAGGGGCAGTATTTGGTAAGCGTTCTTTTTCCATTCTCAGCACATGTCCCAGCCACTGATGTTTTCTTTTGTAGATTATTGGTGAGAGGTTGCCTTGTCCAGTATTTTTTCTGACTTCTTCATTCGTCTTCCTAACTCTATATGTTATTCCCAATATTCTTCTTAGACATTTGTGATGAAATGCATCTAGCTTTTGCTTTCCCCTCTTGGGAGAACCATAACATCTATTTAAACATATGTCTGAGTTTCTGTTGAACTACTGAGTTACATGTGTACATATGAGAGGGAGAGGAACCAGGGTGTGCATTTATTTAAGCTATCTGTCTGTGTGATGGTGAATAGAAAGGTTTTGTTGGCATTAGGAAGCTACACTTGTATCTCCTCCAACAGAATATTTTCCAGTAACATAAGGAGGAACAGAGAGACTATGGCAATGGCAACAACCATGTTGACAGCACTAGTTTAGACAGTTTAGTGTCCTGTGTCATGCCCTACTTCTGAGTGCAACTGAGATGACAGAGTCAGTATTTCTGGTGGTATTCTTATAGGCACAATTGCAGCCACTCTTGCATATAAGATGAATCTGGACAGCTTCACTGAAGACAGGTTTACCTCTCCAAGGGTGAAGCCAACTCCACACAGTCGAATATCTGCATTTAATGACATTGGGCTGGGCTATGGTACTGTTTTGAATTACATAAAAATGGCTGGTTTCACCATGTCATCTCAACCTCAAATAAGCTGCTTCCTGGCTAGCTTCTTGCGGCTAGCTTACTAACACTAGTTAAACTGTGCTAGTAAAACCATTCTCAAAACTGGGTTGGCTTAGTAACAGTGTAAAGAGCTTTATAGTGCAGTGTTAGTATCACCCTGTGTTCCCTACATTATTGTCTGGGGAAATGATTCTAGAACTTGGTGGGGTTGGGGGTTAATTTAAAAACCAAAAATTAAGAAGGAAGCAGCTGTCTTCAGAACAGAGATAATGGTCCAAGTCTGATTCTGGCAGCAAAATTTTGGGTCTGACAGCATAAGCATAGTGCAAACCCGACTGGTCATTTTAGTTTGCTCTGAACCAGATGTTGTCATAGATAACTGTCTAATGATGTCAGCTTTAGGGCAACTGCACTTGTAGTCTCCCTTCATGGTCCACCAAGGACACCCACTTTAGGTTTCCAGCTCCTGGCTGTCACCTCTCTTGGGCAGAGACCCACATCTCACTCGCTCCTGACTGGGGCTTTTAAGGCTGCAACAGCTCTCTGCCTTACACTGTGATATCCCCAGCACGCCAGACAGCCTAAAAAGGCCAGTGTCTGTACATTGCTTTCTCTTCAAGGGCTATGACCAGTGTATTGCCCATAGTTACAAGTTACCACACAGCTATTTCTAAGCAAGCACGTTTATTCTTAAGATAAAAGCATTACAGATAAAACATTTACATGAACAATAAACAATAAAAGAACCCCCACACATGCTAAAAAAAATCACCAGAAGTCACCCCCAACTCCCACCTGGGGCTCTGATAGGTGTCAGTCCTTCGAAACCCACAACTGGGTTTTCCCCATGGTTACAAGTTCATCCATCTTAGATCCAGAACCAGAGCGCAGGCTGGGTGGATCAGCCATGTCTTTATCCAGCCCAGGCCTTTGACCTCAGCCTTCTGTAACAGGGAATCAGCAGACAATCACCCTCTCCTGAGGATGTAGCTTCAAAATGCTTGGATTTTGCATAACTGAGTTGGGGAATTTTCATTAACTTCTCCTTAAGGATTCCTCAGAAAATCCACTTAGCACTTGTCTCAAAATTCTATACATACATCTGTCATATTTTCAGTATAGTGTTTTGAACCCCCAGGTCTTACATCTGTCACATCACTTCCTTGAGATGTTGTATACCATCCTGGACCACAATAATAAATAAACTTAATACAATAAGGTATTTCAAGAATATTTCGGGAAATTGCTATATTTGTCACAAATGATATATTATCTGTATCCCAGAAACTGTGTGAAGTAGGGTCCAGCTTCTTTAGGAGCTTGTGGGCTTGGGCGTTTCAAATTAGTGACCTTTGTTCAATGTCATATAAAGTCAGCTGTTCTAGGTTTCTACTTGTTTTGTTTATATAGCAAACTATCTGCTTTAAGGCCAATCTGGTCTTTTTTTATATTGTACCCCGGCCACTGTACATATAACCACAGAACTTTGGGGTCCATGATTAACCAGCATTTACATTAGTTGCTGCTAGTGAAAAATCTCAAGGCAGAAAGTCTACTGGGTATGAAGGTTACATCAGCTTATTATGCATTTCTATTACAGTAGCATCCAATGGCACCATTCAGGATTTGGGCCCCATTGCTGTAGATACTGTGCAAACACAAGTAGAAAGGGTCCCCATTTTGGAGAGCTTACAATCTAAAAGCCACAAGAACAGATAAAGGGTTAGGGATTGAGATATAACATACACCACAGGAAGTAGCAGAAAGTGATAGAAATCTTTGTTGTGGAGAAGAATAAGGGAACTGAAAAAAATGGTGGTTATTGAATGGGACGGGCCGTGGCCAGGATGCAGGTTTGACAGTTCAGCAGATCCTGACAGCAGGACTCCTGATGGGACTCAGCTGCACCTTTTAAACATCTTGTGATTGAACCCTGAAGGAAAGCCTGGGCAATGCCTCTTCTCCCTCACTTGTATGGCTCAGGAGAACTGGCTAGCCTAGGAATTTAATTTACACCTTCCTGTGGTAGCAACAACAAATCTGCTCTTGCATAGAGGATCCTACTTCTTTGCTTGGTAGTCGTCACACCAGACGTGATTATATATCGGCTAAAGATATAAATCCATTCAGTTGTAATTATGTTATCTTGTTAGGCATCTAACTGTCTGATAGGAAATCAGTGATTACATTTCCATTCAGAATCTTTCTTCATCAGTTGCAAAACAAGCCCTATGATTAGCCCATCGTAATTGTGAGAACAGCGCCTTCATTATTACACTGCTAATTGTTTTCAGTAGAAGAGTTATGGGAATTTAGTTTTTATAGACCACCCAGCCAACTACTATAGATTTGGTGATTTTTCTCATCGTGTGCAATGTAGCAAATTGATTTTATACATTGTAAAAAGAAATGAAATTTGTGTTGTCCTTTTGGGACACAAAATAGTACTCGTCTGCTGTACTTTGTGCTTCCACCATGCCTTTCAATCCAAAGTGTTGAACAAATATTCATGAAACACTCCTAAAAGAGAGCTTCAATTATGCTCACTTTGCTGATGGAGAAGCTAAGGCATATAGAATTTAAGTGGCTTGCCCTAAATCATGAGATGACTCAGTGTGAGCCAGAAATAGGATTCAGTTCTCCTAACTGCTTCCTGCACTGACACAACTTGACTTCGTATCTATCATGAAATCTTACAACTGATGATAATATCAGTTATTCCAGTGGAAATAATGGCTGCTGATAAGTGCTTTGTGTTGCACTCGTAATGCTTATTGTATTATTAACTTAAATATATATTACATGCACACAGTGGTAAGAGAACATGAAGGGAACAGTCTTTAATTACATGATCACAGAACCTCTGCCTCATTCAGGGCACAGAATGGACCTGCTCTGAATCGTGGTTGTGTAGTGAAGGAGGCTATTGTCCTAGTCTCCTTGCCTAGCTAGTCCCAGTCTGCAGCCCAGTCACCAGTCAGTGTCTCTCCGCCCCCTCCTGCTCCAGTCCCAATCTCTGCAGGCTCCTTGTCCCAGTCCACTCCTTCCCTCCCTCCCTCCGCCCCATTCCCAGTCTGGCTCTTGTTCCCTGTGCATGTGAGTCAGACAGCTTCTTCCTCCATGCTGCCTGGGAGTCAACAAGGGGGTCATTCAGAGCAAAAGTGGGATGACTTCATTCCGGTGCCTGGTCCCACCCCAGCCCTGCCCTGAGAGGCTAGGAGCTGCAATTACAAGGCTTTGCACTTATAACCCTGGGCTGAATAAGCAGGGTTGCTCTCTGGGGATGGCACATGCATGATGCACTCAGCACTAGGAGCTATGAGGGAATGAACCATGCTCAGTGAAGACGGGATCTTCAGAGATTTTAGCTGCTGAAATAAGAAGTCTCTATGAGCATGTGGGAACCGAGATATTCCAAATCTTACAATGTGGCCAAATGTGGGTGGATTTTGACACAAACAGCAAAAGGCACATCCCTGACACACACACCCTTTCCCTCCCTCCCTCCTTGCCAAATTTCAAATCTCTGCTTCAAAGCTTGGGGATGCTAGAGCTTCCCAAGGAAAAGTTTATGGGGCTTTTTTTAACGAGGGCAACCAATGTATTTTTTCCCTAGCTTTTTTTCTAGAAACTGCTGAAATGTTTTGAGTGGAACTTTCCAAAATTTTCAGCCTGAGACAGTCACCCAACATGGAAAATTTCAGCCCAAATAGTTAAAGTTTAGCAAATGTGTGAGCAACTGAAAGCAGGGCCTTATACTGGGAAGTATCAGGCAACCTTATTATTATGTGGCACAACCAAAACCAACTATAATCACCAGGGTATTAATTGTCTACTGTACTGTGAAAAGTCGGTAAGTAATTGATTTTTGTATAGTGATCTCCTTATCATGGTGAATCGGTAAATATTGCTAATGTCTCTGAGCCCATCCATACAAACTGCTGAACGCCTTCTGGAACTTGCTTAGTTCCTTCAGAGGTGGTGTAGAATGCTCAGGACCTTGCAGGGTCAGGTATTTGAATAGCCCATAAAAGAAAGCAAAATACTGCATGCTCTGGGCCAAATTCAGCCCTGTTGTATGTGGACCCAGTTCCATGGAAGTTAGCGGAGTTACACCAGAGCTGAATTTGGCCCTCTTTATTTTCTATTGCCAAGAATAAGCAGTTTCAGCTCTAGCATTTCAGTTACTTGTGCTTCAGGATGGCATTTAGTCATTCCTAATGTGCAGTTACTGCTCTATTGATAAGCTAAAAGCAGATTTCTACAGGTTTTTGAGTTACTTGTGGCACTTCTAACCATATCCGTGATGTGACTTTACCCTGCAGCGTATTGGTTTTATAAATCAATATAGTCTGAAAAACCAATGCCAAAATGTAAATATAAATAATTTTGGTGGAAAGAAACTTGATACGAAATATTTTAGTTAGAAATGTGAAGTATTTTACCATACAATGGCATTTTTTTTCATGTGTCTGGCAGTCTTTTTTGTGGAAGCAAAGAAATGTTTCAAGATAAGGATAAATTAAATTGATGTGAGTGAAGTGTCTTAATGCAATATCATAATACAGGTGGCATTAGTTAAAGATGTTCTGCTTGATTCTACTCTCTCATCAGTGGAAATCAGTACAAATGTCACTGAAGTCAATGCGTGTGCGCCAGGTAGAAATCAGTATGAGTGGAAAATAAGGGACTTTAAGGGCCAAATCTTGAGATGTGCTGAGCACCCACAAGTCCCATTGAGTGGATGTTGTGGATACTCAACACTTTTCAAGATCAGATCCTACCTTACCTGTAGATCTGGGCCTTCCTTGCTGCTTTAGAATTGAATGCTTGAAGAGCTTTAAGAAGACAATGCCATAAATAAGGAGTTGATTGTTAAGCATTGTGACAGAATGATTTGTTAAATTCCAGTGAGTGATACCTTTTGAAATTAAAAGAGCTGCTTCAAGTATTACTGAGGGCTTCATTTGGCCTGCAGGACTTTTATTCTTCATGATGAGGAAGCAGATGTAAAAAAAAACCAGCTTGATTCTCAGAACCCAGGCTGAGTTTACAGGCAGTTAGAAACGCACACACCCTGTAAGGAAATGATAAAAATGCAACTCTAAAATTGCATTTTTGGTAATTTTTCAGAGCAGAATTTCACTCTAAGAGGAGGGAGCATTTCCTTTTTCCCAAGTAAGGGTTTCCACATATTTTTGTCCTACTATCCGACTTGTTCGGTTTGTTCTGCCTCCTAGAGTGAGGTGTCCTGCTGTGATCCCTGCTCCGCTTGTTCTGTGTATATTTTTAATTCAGTTAATTCAAATCAGCATGTTTTGCTTAGTTCTCCAGGATTTCAGAAACTGAGATTCAAATTTGCTTTTTTAGGTACAAATTTAATGCAGATTAAGCCATTTAAATCAAGGATGTTTCATTTATGTTTAAGTAAATATTATATATTTATAAAAAAACCCTTATAAACTAAATAAAAAGTTTCACTGTTCTGAGAAATCAATCTCTATCAATCTCTATCTCCAATATATATTTTATTGCCATACAAATAACGGTTCAGAATTTATTATTGATTTAGCAAGCTATGAAAAATATTTGCTTTAAGATCCCAGTTCTGGGAATTTCAGGGGATTATTTAGGAGTTTATCAAAACATGTACTATGGGTACACATCTAATCCAGGACATTTGGGAGTGGGCCTGCTTGCATCTGGAATCATAACGAAGATTAATCTTTGGAATCTGTCACAGTGCAAATGATAAATCTCCTTTGTTTGACCAGATTCAGAAGGCCTACCTCTTGGATCAGCACTTATCTCCTAGCCAGAAGGTCAGGGGCCAGGTTCTAAAGCTGGGGAATTATTTTTGGGTGTGTGTGTGTGCCAACCAATACATTACCAGCTGTTGACAGGATTACAGCGACTGTTTTTACACTGAGCTAGGAGGGTTTCTACAGAGATTCTTTAATGAGATGAACATAAAAAGAATGTCATGGATGATTCGTATAAACTGTGTAATTAGTAACGAATCATTGGGACCTGCAACACCCTCATGCCATTTATACTATACTAAAATCATGGGTTTAGTAATAGAATAGCAGTATAGTCATCTGGTTATGAGTAGCACTTTTTTTCAGGGATGGCAGGTAATTTTATACTCCCAGAAAAGTGGATATGGAAGGTCTGAGGTTTTGTGAATTGTTTAAGAAAATGAAGATAAAATTCATTCTAAACATTCTAAAACTGGCAAAGCATTGGTTTTAACTTTTACAAAATAAAATGTTTCTTTGCTTTCTCATCCGCGCCCCCCAACCAAAAGGGGACAGAAACTTGCACATTTCCACAGGGTTTTAAATTCTAGAACTTTAGAAGGGGGAGGGATAGCTCAGTGGTTTGAACATTGGCCTTGCTAAATCCAGGGTTGTGAGTTCAATCCTTGAGGGGGCCACTTAGGGATCTGGGGCAAAATCAGTACTTGGTCCTCTAGTGAAGTCAGGGGGCTGGACTCAATGACCTTTCAAGGTCCCTTCCAGTTCTAGGTGATAGGATACTTAAATTTATTTATTTATAACTCGTGAGGCCAGATGCTCAACTGGCGTACAATCAGCATAGCTCCACTGAAGCTATTCCTGAATTACACCAGTTTAGGATCTGGTCTGTGCTATCCTTACTAATTCTTCCTGTCTATCCCAATCTCTTGCATCCTGCAGTATGAACGAACTGTAGCTTCATTTATTTTACTGCATATGAGAATTGTAGAAGTTAGAGCAGGATAAGACCAGGGTTTCGGCCGTCCCAAGCAGCCAAAAAAAAAAAATGCCGCGATCGTGCTCTGCAGCAGCAATTCAGCGGGAGGTCCTTCACTCTGAGCGGGAGTGAGGGACCGTCTGCCGAATTGCCGCCGAATACCTGGATGTGCTGCCCCTCTCCGGAGCGGCCGCCCCAAGCACCTGCTTGCCAGGCTGGTGCCTGGAGCCGGCCCTGGATAAGACCTATTAAGTCAACTTTTCATCCCGCTGCAAATTCAAGATTTTTCCCAATAGTACATTCCCCAGTGTTTTGCTAACTCTACTTTTAAATGATTCAAGCATTGATTAATCAATGAAAGTTCAGCTATTATATTCCTCTCTGTCCCCCAAAAGGAGAAGTTTAGACCCATAAGATTAAAGGATGTTGGTGAATCATTCTTCTGTCCTCTGTGATGTCAGCGTTTATGTGGGAATAGCGTTGCTGGTTAACTACTGCTGTAATAACCAGTGCTACAGAGGGAATACAAAATATTGTTATCTGCGCCACAAAAATTGTTGCCTTAAAAAGATTTCTTGCTACCTACAAGGTGCTAGCTCTTTTTATATGAAATGCACTCAGAGTCTAAGTGTAGTTCCTAGTAAACAGGTGTCCAACAGATCACAATGGATCCTTTTGCTAGCAGACTCAGAAAAAAGACCAAGGGACTGAATGAATTTATGCTTTCATCTCTCAGAGGTAGCTCTTCCAGGTCAGGATTGAAGCACATTGCTGGGCAGAGTGCAGAAGCTTGTATTACCACAGCTCATGCTGTATCTGATCTATGGCTCAATAAAAGATTTCAGTTTACAGAACTGCCTGTCCTGCACTAAATTAATTTTACAAGCTTTACTGGACAAGTTGTGTTTCAAAAGAAACATTTCTCATCCAGTGGACTTTACACATCATGGTTTAAGATAGGTTCTTTAGATTTTGATCATAAAATAACTGTGTGTCTATTATTGGTATTAATGTTGTAATTAAACTTTGATTTGCCTTAGATTTATATATTTTGTTTGGTTTTGTTTATGGAAGGGCTGAAATGGACCCATTATCTCAGTCTACCATAGCAAGCTGCCCTCAGTTGCATCTATTCCAGCCCTCCTCGAAGATGGAACATGAGTGACCTATTCGGAGTGAATGTTTTGTTATTGTTTTGCTCTCTTGTCACAAGAGGCCTGAAAGAAAAATGTCAGTGCAGTGTTGTCAACTCTCATGATTGTACGTTGTGTTTGGTAAAGCCCCAGCTCCTGGAATCAGGTGGAATGTGTGAGAATTTGTGCATAAAGTAAGTTTCTAGCCCTGTTTCTGGCTGTGTAGGAAAACTTGAAAACATGAACCCTAAAGGCTCAAAAACCAGAAGGCAAATAAAAAGAACCCAACATTTATTATTTTTCAAAAATCTTCTCATTTTGGGGCTTGAATCATGACTGTTCAGTGCTTG
The DNA here is from genome assembly GCF_013100865.1 of Trachemys scripta elegans. Lineage (NCBI taxonomy): Eukaryota > Metazoa > Chordata > Testudines > Emydidae > Trachemys > Trachemys scripta. The sequence continues at coordinate 111,225,914 of NC_048303.1, read as the reverse complement.
GGGTTGTCCAGGCTGTAAGTGTTCCAGCTGACAGCTGAACTACTGAGGCTTCTCCTTGGACTTAAGTAGAAGCCCGAAGGGCACATGAGAATGGCTGTGGAAAGACTTGCCAGGGAAACCCCAAACCAAGTGAAACTCTTTTGTGCTAATTGTATGGCCCTGCTGTCCTGGGGGGTGGGGAGGGTTTGCTGGCTAACCCTTTCCCCTCACCAGACATCTTCAAAGACCATTTAAGGGGTCCTTTCCCCTCTCTCCCACTCCACAATGGGTCTTCCGGGTGGTATGTTAACCCCCAGCCTCCATTATGCAGCAGCATGCCAGGAAATGTTCCTTCCTGCACTACTGGTGGTTGCTCAATGGAGAGAGCCTAGGTAGTGGGCAGGGTGCTATTTCCATGACTGTTCGGTGTCCTCAGTCCACTTCCCAACAGACAGGTGCCCCCATCACAAAAACCTACCACCACATTTGAATCTCGTTGGCACCTTTGTTGGCAGTCAGCAACAGGTCAGAGACGGCAAAGACCTGCCATTCCTACAGGTGGCCCTTTCATGACAGGGCTGAGCTACAAGAAGCTTGCATTGCTATTGTCCCTCCTGTTCTGCTGCCTGCAGTATCTGTGTACATGTACAGGCCAGGACCACGACTGCGTGTCGTGGTCTATGGCCAGAAGCATGTTGTAAACACTATAAAATCTGTCATGGTTTAGGCTGTATTTGGCCTGGTACTGCAGCTGGCTGGAGAAGGTAGTTTAACCAAAGCCATCAGACTGCTTTCTGCAGTGTTGGCTCTGGTCATTCTCTCCCCTATGCTGATTGTTTGTTGGGCTCCAGCCCCCTCACTTGCCTTGTCTTTCCATCTAGCTAATCATCTCCCATCAAAAGGATTTAAATAACCAAGCCAAACCAAAAAGCTGTCCGATCTCACATGACCCTTATCATCATTGCACAGATCTCTCTGCGTGTCTGTATTATTCCTTTCTCCCATCCTGTTGCCTGTCTTGTCTATTTAGATTGTAAGCTCTTTGGGATGGTGTCTCATTCTGTGTATGTACAGTGCCTGACACAATGGGGCCCTGTTCTTGGTTAGCTCCTAGGCTCTGCCATAATAAACAGGATAAATAAGGGAGGGGGCAAGGAACTTCTCCCGCATTTGTGCCCTTGCCAAGAGCCAGACACAGTCCTTCTCCTTACACGTAAACAGGGCAAGATCCGCAAAAGGCTTACGCCATCGGTAGTGCTAACCTGCCCAAAGGAAGGGAGAGACCAAGCCACAGCTCTGCCTGCACTCTGTCAGCCCACAGAATTGGTGCCGTGTGGGGAAAGGGCATGCTGCACCTTGTGAAAGGATGTGATTGGGAGCTGCTCTTGCCTTTGTTGTCACAAAGTTCCTGAAGATGTTGGACTAGATTCTGCATTGCATTAAACCTTGTGCAACCATTTCCACCTGTGCACAGTGGGTGCATAATGCCACTGTTCTTACCCGGTAGCACTATGTGCCTGCTTTGCACAGGTGGAAATGCCTATGCAAGTTGCAGGGCTATGGAGATTCAGGCCCATTGCATCTGCCTCACGACCAATGCCTTTGCAACCTCCCTGTATCCCTGTACCGTGGCACGGTGCTTTTAAAGGTACAATGCAGCGCTTAGCTTATATTTTCAGTTCTATTGTCAGTTCTTTCTTCTTAGAAAGTGGGACAGAAATAACAGTGGTATGAGTAAGTGGAGGAAATACTGGAAGTTAGATATTGAGCCCATCTAGGTTAATGGGAGCATGGGGGATTTTAGGTGTAGTGCCATATTTGGTCTTTCCTAGTTGTACTTCCTTTTTAATACCAGCTTTGTTGAATGCTTGTACCCTGTAAAATCATTGCTAATACAGTTTCATTAAAAGCAGTACAGGCAGAGTGGAGAGAGAGTCAAGTTTCCTTTTACTGTAGTAAAATAATATATTGTTGTAAGACTGATTACATTGATCTGCCACAAGGCAATGTGAGGTGAAAGAAAACTGTTGATGCTTCCGTCTTTGGACCATTTTATGTAAAGGTTGCGAGCTCAAATCTGTCCAGTACAGCAGCTCTTAGATGACAAGTAAAATGAAATCTTAAGAATAAAACAATTGATTTGTCTCTAGCATTTGCAGTAATCTGAACCTTATTTTTAAAACATTCTTGGACAAAACCTTGGCATTGGGACCAAGTCTAAAATCCATGGCAGGTAAATGGGTATTAACCAGCTTCGATCCTGTGCTTTTTACTTTTCTGGAAACCTAAACATAATCAATTTGTGTCAGTGACTGGAATACTAACCCAGAATTTTGGTTCGATGATTGGCAATGCATTGAGTAGAAACACTGGGTACACTACAAAGACACTTAACATTGTGGACGTAAGGGACAGTGGACTCTCTGTTTTTATTTTACTTTGTGCCTTGAGGAAATATGTTGAAGTAAACCTGTTACATTTCTTACCACTTTACTGTCCTTTACTATCACTCACTCTCCCCATCCTCCCACTCTATCAAACATTTCTTTACTCACCTCTGGTCATGGTCCAGCAGCTCAGATTTCTCTATCCCTCTCACCTCCCTGCACTGGTGCATCTTTGTTCTGCCAGATCCCCGGTGTCTTTGTCCAGTACCATCCCCTCCTCTGCTCTTGACTCATTTGCCCCACAGTTCCCACTGTTCAGTGCATCTCAGCAATCATTGCTCCCCCTTTGCATTAGTTTTCACTGTTCATGTTCCTGTGCTATTGAGGAACTCTGGTGAAAATCCATAGACCACACTGATTTTCTGCACTCCTCAATTTGTCTGCTCTTCCTTAAATTCTGCCATATGCCTCCCCTCCCCTTGATTGGCGTGCACGCCTTCCCGCTGTCACCTCTTCTCTCTCTGTCTTCTTATGCACTCTCAGCTTCCTCCCCACTTCGCTTTCTGCACAAGATTTTTCTACCATTTTTTTTGTCCTTTCAAGTGTTAGTATCAAGTGCAAGCTCTCCTCCTCCCATGGCCTCACCCATCTGTTCTGCCTGGATCCCAAGTCATCCTCTCCTCCTTCGTCCCATTCTCTGATTTAGAAGTGTCCTCCCTTACTCTCAACTTCCAGTCCCTGGATTACCTGCCCTTCCTCTGTTCAACTGATCCTCTTGATCCCATCACCTTCTGCCTTTTCACCTCTGATACCCCTTTTAAGGTCTCAGGTTGATCATAACAATGTTGAGGTATCCAAATTTACTAATCACTATTGAAAATATTGGCCTTACTTTCTTAAGTACCATGTGCGCCTGGGCATATGTGCAGCTTTTAATTAGCACATATTCAAAATGTTATGCATTGTATGCGCTGTATAAACAATAATTGAATTAAACCATGTTTTCCTTTTTATTTTTGAGAGATCTACTCATTGATAAATGGCTACATATTTGTTCATGCTGATTAGTGTGTGTGTGTGTGTGTGTGTGTGTGTGATGTTACATTCCTACCTAATTCCTTCTTGCTATCTCTGTGGAAATGTCACCACGGGATAACTAGCTACAAAAATGGCCCCATGTAGTACATTTATAGCTAAGGAACATTATGAGCTGTAATCTTAGATGCACAAGGGTGTCTCATTCTGTGTTTTGTTAAAATTTCCTGCCGCTTCTGATTCCTTTATGCTTATTAGTGGCTGATCCTGTGCATATTAAACTCAATGGCAAAACTCCCAGTAAATTCTTGGTGCAGGATCAGTCCCCAGCTGTATTTACAATATAAGTGTTCATCTGACCTTGAGTACAGGAGATCAGAACAGAGCTATTAGTCTTGATCATTATTAATATGAGTGCATCCAAGTACCTATGTTTGATCTCTGTACACTGCTGCCTTCTCAGCTAAAATCACCCAGAAGCCTGCAATAAATCTACCACTGTTTTTTGTTGGTGGTGCATCGTGCATCAGATGCAACCAACCATCTGCTTAACATTGGGCAAAGTATGTTTTGTGGGGGTTTTTTGTTTACTTTACATTTTTATTACATGGGTTTCTTTTTTACCCTGTCCTTTGTTTGTAAATACCTTTTTGCTTATCTTGGTTACGCTAATGATCACTGTAGGTTGCAGAACAGTTTCTGTTATGGCCCTCATGTTTTAGCTCATTTGTAGCTGTGTAACCGTTATCTTTTAAAGCAGAAATGTGTCATACTTAGTGTCTTTCCAATGGTGAAAGATTTAAAAGTTAGAGGAAAAATCGGTTTGGTTTTTTGGAATATGATGGCAGGGGGACCTCTCCCCCATACACACATGTATATATGAGGCCATGTATAATAGAATGTAAGCAATATTCAAGAAGATGGCATTCACCTCTAGGGGTAGGGAGCAGGTGGTGAATACACTGCCAGCTTCCCAAAGTGTTCCATAGGCAATGACAAAATCAGCTTTAAGTTCCAACAGAGGCTCAATAAGAGTTATAATCTTAGATGCACAAGTGTCTCTTTCTATTGTTAAAATTTAGTTCTGTGGCTGATTCTTTTGGCATATGAGGGGCTGATACTGTGTGCTTTAAACTCAATGGCAAAGCTGAAGGGCCCCAGAGGAATCACTGCCTCTTCTGGATGCCTTGGCCCTGACATTCCCTGGCTGCTCTGTGGACATTGCCAGTGAAATCTGAACTGTCCAGTCAAGTGGAAGTTGCACAAAAATAATATCACTGCAGCCAAATTCTCCAGGTAGTTTTATTGCTGCTGGGAGCCACAGCCTGGCTTCCACTGAAAGAAACCTGGGGCAAAATAGAGAACACCCATGGCAAAATAAATACCCATGGTACAGTTTCAATTCTGGCTTTTCTTGTTAAATGTCTACCACACAGCTTATAGAATGTGTCACGGGAGTGAGTAGAAGTTGCTGTAGGAAGCTGAAATGTTAATTTTTTTGACTTTTTAAAAATGATGCAATCTTAACATTGCATAAATGTTGAGGGCCAGAACCTCTGCTAGTGTAAATCAGCATAGCTCCACTGACTCTGTGTATTGGTTTATACCAGTTGAGCATCTGGCCCTGAATATTTTGCCTTTACATGTAGGTTTTTTTCCTATATGTAAGTTATAATGCAAAAAGTATACATGCCTGATATTGGTTTATATTCATCCTTGTACTGTTTGTCACCTGGGAAGCCCACCCTGGAACACCCAAATATTATTGAGTTCTACTCATCACTCCTTTCTCAGATAAAATTCCTGTTGGCTTCAGATGGGAGCTTTGCCTGGGGAAAGGGTGTTGAATGGGACCCTCTCTGGGAAGGGACCCACAGCTGTGTTTGCAGCAGAGTTGTGGTGGACAGCTGTAACTTTTTAAAGATAAATATATTATTATTAAGCCTGACAGTTTTAATAGATCGATAACTACACGGTATCGCAACACATATTCAGGAAAAACAATTTCTGTGGAGCATAAGCTTCACGGTCTCTGGCCTTAATGTTTATCAAGAGCCATTTATGGGTTTGTACACGCTCCTTTATGAAGCACTTATTGATTAAGTAGCGATGCCCCTGGTCCTTGGACATGGTTGACTATTTTTCAATTAAAATAAAAGAATATTTGTGTTACAGGTTCATTTCGAGCAGTTTGAGTGTGGTGCCGTGAGAGATGCTGTTGTCCATGACAGGATGGGATTATTATGATCAAATACTCTATTTTGACTTCACCCAGTGGCCAAGAGCTTCATATGGTAGACAGCCAAGGACTGGACTTTTACTAATAGTGTAACAGGTAAGACTATTGAAATCAGTTAATTTATTGACAGCTTCCAGGACTTCTATTAACTGCAGTTGTCCATAGCATTATATATCGCTCTCCTGTTTATTTTTTATATTATATGGCTACTTTTACTGTATTATCTCAGAGTGATGTTTGTCATTTAAATTAATCCTTCTATTCTCCAGGTGTGATAAGGCAAAGACCAGGCTTAAGATTCATATTAGATAGGAACAATACAATTGTAATCACATACCTCTGAACAATAGGGAGAAATACAAAGATGTGCTTAGACATTATGTTTACTCTGTGTGTGTGTCTTAAATTGTGATAAGGTAAGCACTTGTTTTTCCATAAAAACTGTACTAGAATTGCTACTGGTCTAGAATGTTTGCACTATCATATCCGTTCTCTTTTTACTGTGGAAATCTCTTTTCTGCAAACAGATGCAAAGAGATTATTCAATTTCACTTCCAAATAGCTCATGCATTACCTGAGAAATTTTGCTTTCTTGAAAAAGAAAAATGTTTTCAACTTAATCAAAGGACAAATATCCAAGGGACGGACTCTGCTCTCCCTTACATCTGCATAAATCAGGAGGAACTCTGCTGAACTCAATGGCATTGCACTAGTCTGAAATCAATGGAAGTAAGGTAAAGCTCAGGCCTGTAGGAGCTTAGAATGGCCAGCATACGTGTTGTTTTATTTCAAGAGCCTGAGAACCCTTCCTTACCTTTTGGTGCCAGGCTAATTAATCTCCCTGCTCAGAACTATCCATAAAAATTAATTTACTTAATTTGATGTCATCTGATGTGATGAGAGTCGATCAGCCACTACTGAATATAACCAAAATTAAGCTCATCTGCTGTGTCTCCAACAGACATCTCAGTAGTTTGGGGGCGTGTTTCTCCCTATCCCCTGATTCTCTGTATCTTGCTTCCCTCCCCTATGTGAGATTGCAGCTAAGCCAAAATGTAGAAACAACTCATTAGTCTGACACCACGAACAAAGTGCCAGACTGCTTGGTGGTGCTAGTGACTGTCCTCTTTGGGACATAAAACCCCATGTTTATTTGACACTGGTTAAAGTCAATAATAGTCATCATCTGTTTTGTGACCCAGTAAAAGGGGCCATTTATGAGTCTGTTAAATTTTCTCAATGCTGCTATATATATGTACTTTAACAGATATTGACAGAAGAACTATTTTTGTTGTAATGAATGGGGGGAGGAGGGGAATACAGCCGGTTTACTGTTCATCAGTGCATTGGAGATAAAAAACAATAATTAGAGCAAGAGGCATATTTGTAAACCTGATTACACACTTAATCATATATTCATAATGTCTGTCCTTTGAATTCAGAAGTAATTATTTAATGAATATATTTGTTTCAAATATTTTCACCAAAGCTGTGCTGCATGTGTTATACTGTGTTACTTTGGCAGGCGTAGAAGGAAGGAAAAAAGACACAACTAATGACTGAAATAAGATGGCAGTTTACAATTTGGAGAATAAATAGTGTTGTAGCTTAAATTCGTGTGGTACAGTATTAAGGAAGTTTAATGGTAGTGCTTTCTGTTAAAAACATATTGTTTAAACTCTGGGCTTCATGTGCTGGTCTTTCTCTCTAGCCCTAAGTTTACTTTATTCTAGGTGAACTATAGGTCGACAGTATGTGTCTATCATAGACATAACTCTTTTATTCCAGTTTTATTGTGGTGTAGCTCTGCTGAAATACAGTTATATTGGTTTAAAACTGGAGTAATCCATTGGTGAATCAGAACCATTTATGCTTAGATAATCCTTATCTCCTAACCCCCAGTTTTTTATCCACTTTATGAAAAGTCTTTGTGAAACTTAATTTGTGGACAAACTGGAAGGAAGCAGGCAGTGGTGGTACTATGATTTGTAGTCTAAGATGTTGTGTAGGATATGATACATGCTGTGTCTACAAATAGATGCATCAAATCCTCCTTTCTCAAACTTTCCCATTTTTCACTTGCCTTCCACTCCTAGCCATCCTATCTTGCCTACACTATATAAACAAAATATATTTTAAAACTGTCATATTTTAAAAGATCCTGGGAAAAAAGATGAACCACATCTCCTGTTAATCCCTTCCTCTCATCCTACAATCGATACATCATCTGGGTTGCTGATTTTACTGAGGAATCCATGCAGTGCATTGACTCCACACTGAAATTAGGGTCCCTTAATATGTCTGTAAAGCGCCCCCAAACATATGGTGCTATAGAAATGACATAATGATAAATATAGGTAAAGTTTAGCTCTCAGAAACGTTACATTTAACCACACAATTAGCATTAAGGGGCAAATCTTGCTTCTGGCTCATAGCCTGGGTAACCAGATTGCCTACTGGTGGGTCATTTCTTGTGGCTCTACTATCCCTTGTTCTCCCACCTGAAATCACCATTCTGTGGTGATGGGGAAATAGCCCTGCAGTGCTGGGGGAACTACAGAAACTCCAAACAAGCTCCTAGCGTCTTCCCCCTCCTTTGCACAGTGAAGCGCATATTTGCCACAGTAGTCAAGGCCCTGTGCATCATTTAAGGGTGGGGATAGTCCTGGCCTCTAAATCAAGAACCAGCATGTTTTTATAGGAACCTATTCTCACCTCAGTACTTGGCGGGGTTGGAGGGGTTACATGAACTCTCCAAATAGTAAAACTTCGTACATGTTTGTTGTCTTATAGGATTTTTTTTAAACGGGAAAATTTTGCTATCGATTATACAACTGACATCCTTTTCCCCCCTCTCATTTAATAGCAGCACCTTTTTTGTGCCTGGGCACCTCAAAGCACTTCTTGGGTATGAAAGTAAAATATATAAATTTTAGAAAGTGATGAGCCTGTGATGGTATTACATCACCTTGAGCGTTCACAAGAAAGCTGAACATGCACTCCTTGTATCAGTTTTAAGTCTGTGACATGTGATTGAGATTTTGAAGAATTAACTGATTGGGTATCGTGAAATGATTTTGTACTGTGTCGTTCCATCCGGGTTATTATAGAAGTGCAATAGACAGACATGCTGCTGTGAATAGAGCTCAAATGTTTACAGTAGTGTGCTTCTACGTGCATGTAAAAATATTCTATCATTTGGGTGCACTAGAGATGAGTGAACAGGTTGGTACTGATATGACCACAGATTCAAATACAGGTTCCAACTGTTTAGATATGTTCTGATTCTCTCCCACCATCCCTGAATATCTTATGAAACCTGACAGCAGCCTCAATGCACCTTCTATACCTAGTTTCTCTCTACCCAAAAGACCTCAGGCTACCCCTTCCACCCACGCACCCACCCTTACGGGGGTGAAAAGGGGGCAGTAGGCCACAGTGCTGTCCCCTAACCCCTGGGGAAAATGGGAGTCTTAGGGGGAAGGGATCTTCACTTCTGGATCCAAGAGAAGCAATGTTGGACCTTTAAGAAGGAGACCCTCTTTATTTTCCCTCACACTTGAATAGCAGAAAGAGAGACAAGGTGGAACCTCGGGAGAGATCCTTTTTTCCCTCTTACTAATAGATTCAGGATATGGAGGATACTTGGGAGCAGTCTTCTTCCAAATCACCCCCAATTCATTGTTAAAGGAGGGGGAGTGTGGCTGGCTGTCATGCTGAGCTGGGAGGACTAATTGGCATTCCTCTTGCTCTACCTGGACTGAAAATAGTTACGGCAGAGCTACAATAGATAGGCACTGATCAGAAATCCCACTGTAGCTCCAGCCTGCTGCTAGCTGCAGTGCTGAAAGCTTCACCCAGGGGATGGGTGAACAGACCCAGCTATCACAAAGACTAACCAAAATTACTCAGCCTTGTTCAGATGGCCAGATATGGCCGGTGCTTGTATTATCCAGAAAACGAAACAATGAAATCTCGTAATCCTGTTCTTGAAATTTATGTGTCAATTAAAACTGGGGAAGCTTCTTCACAACTTTATATCTCTTATGAGGCTTTCATCTTTCAGGCTTTATCCCTCTATTCATTATTTAATCATCTCATCAATCATTCAATTTCAACTCTTGAGCAAGCTCAGCAGGCAGAGGAGGAAACATTACATGAAGAGAAAGTGTCAGATGCATTCACCAACATGTTCACAAATAAAACTAATTAAGCTGCTTTGGAAAGCTACCTAGATTGTTTCACTCTAGGCGCTCTTCTGAAAAGACTGGGAAAAGCATGTCCTAGCTGAAAAGGGGAAAAAAAAAAAAATTACTGTTGGAAACTAGGCTGCATCCTAAGCCCTGCATATGAGTAGCCGTACACTTTGGGGATGTTTGAAATCTGAATGCCCATCTGAATTTTGGTCTTTACCTAGGAAAGGCAAATAGGTTCTTGAGGGTTGTTTTTTTTTTTTTTTTTTTTTGGAACCTGTGTCAGATCAAACTTTAAGTCAGGATGTTTGGATAATACCTTCCCAGCTTCGCTGTTTTTATTTTTGAACCCCTCTGCATTTCTTGTTTCTGGTCAGCACTGTGGTAGGATTGCCGAAAATATCCTATTTCGACTGTATTTCCAGCCTGACTAGCTCCAAGATTTCAAGATAATTTTTTTGCAGAGAGCAGAGGATCAGAAAATCATCTCACTGTCTGGGTCATTATCCATAATGAATTGCACCCCTGAACCTTTTGGGGTTCACCTGGCTCTTTAGAATAATGGTATATTTTTCTTCATTTGGGATTTGCATAGTTTTGGGTCGTTCCCCTCCCCATCCTGATCCCTTATTGACCAACATATTGTACCATTGTAATGAGAGAGACACTTTACGCTTGCCTCTTGTACACAAGAAAAGTTTCCTCCTGTGATGGGATGAGAATGAAAGAGTGATAGAATATGTTTGGCATGATGCAGCTTGATGCTGTTATTTTAGCTATGGGGACATCTTTGTTCCCATTACAAAATGGAAAAGAAAATGTTTCACCTTCAGAACATATCGAGCTAAAAATTAGTTTCTTATAAAGTTCCTAATCCAGAATTGCACAATAGTTCATGGTCTGTCAAGTAAATAATAGACATTTTAAGAAGTCCCTAAATATGTGTTTGAAATGATGGCTCTTAGCAGTTTCAGATTAGCTGTCATGGTCTATTGAGTAAATTTTGTGTGTGTGTGTGTGTGTGTGTAGCCTTACTATATAGTTATACAATGAAATGTCTTTTAAAATGTCCTTTGGAACCTCTGTGTCTTGTCAGATGGAATACAATACATATTTTAAAAATCATATGAATTCTGAAGGGGTTATTTATTAACATTTTATGATTGAAAACAAAACAAAATCAGATAGGGACAGTATTAAACACACTTGCAAGACAATAATATGTGTGTCTTGTCTTAAACCTAGGAATTCAGAATTTATGCATTAAGTTAGTCCAGCTCACCTTATCTTGGAATTGCAGATGATGCCTTGAGCCTTTGTCTCAGGGTAGCGGGATGATCTTACAGACCATACCAGCTTCACTAGCTTAGTATAAGACAGGATGAGTTAAGGATGAATTTCAACCTGTATGCCAAAAACTGGTCTCAGTAATGAATAGGTATTGCTTGTATGGAGTGAAGAGAGAATGACACAACATGGTAAAATGTTTCATTTTGCTGTAGCTCCTATATCCAAATCTCAGCCTGAATTTCTGCTAGGTCTAGGATCTTCCTTTAATGGACACAACAATGTAAATTATAAAGCTTTGTGAGTGAATTATGGTGCTTGTATTTCTAATGTTATCCAAATTTGCCAAACTTAATCTGAGCTAGAATTTTTTATCTTTAAATTCAGATTGATCCTGCCATCACCATTGGTCATCTGTCTTTCTAGCCAATCTAATCTACTGTTATCCATTTAATTTAATATATTGTTTAATATAATATGGGCTAGAGTCTGCAACTTTTACTCACTCTGGTAGTTTACTTTGCAAGTAAACCTATTAAAATCAATGAGACTACTAACAGAATAAGCTGCTACTCAACATGAGTAAAGGTGACTGAATCTCACACTAAATCTAGCCAATCTATCCAATATGTCTATCATCATAGTATGTAAGTATCACATATTTTGCAAACACTGTGCATAGATAACACCACTGTTGATTCTGCCAAAGGAAGAACAAAGCTTTCCACCTTCCTTCATTTTAACCACTATCTCAAGTTAGATCACTTAGATGGTTTGCTGCTTCCTGATACTTGGTTCTGACACAGTTATTATTGTTGACTCTTATCTTACTTCACAAATAGTCCTATTGAAATTGAATGAGATAGCTGCTACTACTCTTAGACCTTACCTTACACCTTCCTGTGCTGCTGACACATCAGGCAGTCCTACTCCTCTGTTGATTACAGTCGCTTGCTAGTTCCTCCCAGGTAATGCCAGTGCCTTCAAAATCCACTATCAGTGCCTTCTTCCAGTTCTTCCTTGGCTTTAGTCATGTTCTCTTTCCTTCCTTGGGCACCCAATTCAATGCTTTCTTAGCGTGTCTTCCATCTTCCATACAGAGTACCTGTCCCAGCCATCTGAACCTTTTCTTTGATAATATTTTCTAAAATGTCCTTCTCTGTCATTTGTTTTGTCTTTCCATGAAATGTGTAGTATCTTCCTCAACCATCTGTGATGGCAGCCTACAATCTCTTTTTGTTAGCACTGTCATTGTCCAAGTCTCTGCTCCATACAGTAGCATGCTCAGTACAATCGCATGGTATAATCTGACCTTTAGTTTGGTGTCGAGATCTCTGTTTGACCAGATGTTGTTCATTGTCCCCAAAGTAGTGGTTGCTTTTCTTAATCTCATCTAGATATCTTCATCGCAGCTGTTTCCAAATGTCATCACATTCATAAACTCACATAGACATCACCAGACAATGTGACTGTCAACTAGATAGACCAAGTGTGTATATCTAGGCGATGGGCATCTTCTCTGAGGGCTGTCAGCATTAGCAGAGAAGATGATGTTGGCTCAGAACGTTATCTTTTAGTGATAACGTTACAACTTAAACTAAAAAAGATCACAAAGACAGACAAAAAGTGTTGTGGCAATAAAGATGTTCAGGGACAAAGAGACATAGATCAGATTACATTTAGCAGCCATTCCAATGTTTTACAGGACCAGGCTGGTGAAAGTCTGAAAGATACATGGTCAAACTAAAAGAAGATGGTAGTTAACACAGCAGAGGAAGTAGTGGGCCATCCAAGAGGGTGGAAGAAAGATGCATGGATTACATCTGGAATATGGGGAGGGATTGACTATAGGAAAGCTCTGAAGACAGAAAAGGAATAGTGCAAGACACAGGCAGAATTCTTAGAGGCAGATGCAAGATACAGACAAAAGGACAAAGATAGAAAGATAGAAATACCTGGGTCCAAGAGAGGACTGCAGAGGTAGAAGAAGCAGTGCAGGGGGAGACTTCAAGCAGTTCTATAGAATAGTGAAAAACCTCTCAGGAAGAATCAGACCATCACAGATAATGCCCATCAGGGGTTCTCATGGATGGATGTTAAAAACTTATGAAGAACAAGCCAGATGATGGAAAGAATATTTCTGTCCATATTAAACTGTCTAGAATCAATGATTTTGCACAGATTAGAGAGAAATGCCAATGCTAAGAAGGGACCAATAACACCCAATGAAATTAAAACAGCCATCAAATGCCTCAGATAAGGGAATGCTTCTATGGTTGACAGAATTGAAACATGGGTACTAAAGACAGGAGGCAATATTCTGATGGAGGAACTAACAAAACTCTGTAATGAAGTATGGATGAAAGAAAAGTGCCACAAGACTGGAAAGATGCTACCATTGTGGCGTTGCCAACAAAAGGGTGATCTTTGTGCTTGAACTGGAATGCTATTGCACTGTTCTCAATCCCAGGCAAAGTATCATTATGTTGAATAGAATGAAGAAGGTAGTGGATGGAATGTTACCAGTAGAACAGGCTGGGTTCCAGCCAGGTAGATCATGTTGTGAATAAATATTCACTCTTTGCCAGATCATCAAAAAGATGCCGGTTAGAAAAAATGCCATTCTACTACTCAGTGTGAGTGACAGCCCAAAATCCTAATGGAGTAGGGTAGCACATGTTCAGTATTGACATAGCAAGGTATTTGGATTCCTCCCTCTGATAATTAGATTATCACAGATTGGTCCAGAGTGTCAGGGAGTCATAACCAGTATCTGGATGCTTCTCCCTTCCCCTTTCCTCCTCTCCCCTTCCCTAAGCAGATAGCATAGGACAGAATCTGGACTCTATGTGGTACTGTATAGATAAAAATGCACTTAAACACATGCACACCCCTATTTGAAATTCTGGACCAAAATTTGCAATAATATATTTTGCAGGGATTTCAGAGTAGCCATAGGTGAATCTCAGTCCTTTCCTATCTACATTTATGTTGTAAAACGCAGCACTGTAATAATCACGTTCTACACTGGAAGAAAAATATAATGACTAATAGTAACAAATTCTATGCAATTGTAAGACTGATCCTGCTACTGATTTTCTGGCATAGCTGTGTTCTGGCAAAGAAGATGGGCAGGTCAATTTCTTACTGCATATTGGGAATTCTTCTGCTACTTTGATTACATTAGTTCTACTGCTGCTTCACACAGTGGAGCTAAACATTTATGGAATTGCTTTGTAATGGCATATGCTCTTCTCTCAGATAAACCACACAGTGTATTAATTTTTTACTAGATTTAAACATGTGAAAGAATAGCTAAATTCAGCCTAAGTGCTTACTTTATTGTGTTGTAGCTTAAAACTGATCCCTGTTGTCCTTGAATGGTGAATTCTTTAGACTGGAAGAAGGAAGGAAGGTGTTCCAGGAACATGCAGTCTCTACTGTTCATGAACTGTAAGGATTTGGTAATGGTGCTTTTCATTTCAGGGAGGAGGGAAGATTAGCTGTGGGAAGATGCATTCACACAGAGACTGCACAGCTCAAGTTAGTAATTAGGTGAACTAGATTGAGTAAAATAAAAGCTGATCTAAAATGGCAGCCACTAATCAAACTGTCAAACAAGACACTGCATTTTTGTTTGTTTGTTTGTTTTGGGGCTTGGATAAGATACCTGAATACTGAGGGGCAATCTTTTCAAAGTTAGATGTGAGCAACTGCACTCATTTATTTAATTACTCCTGGGGGAATTCTGTGCCACTGTGCATGTGCAAAATTTATGCCCCCGCAGATTTCTTTGCTTCCCCGCAGAACAATGTATTTCTGACAGGAAAGCAAGAGAAGCCACAAGAGCGGTCATATGACCCTCCCCAGAAGTATGTTTTGGTTGCCCAGGGCAGGGAAAAACCTGGCTGGTGGCCCCTACCCTGAGCCAGCTGTGAGTCCCAGCTGGGCTGGGGAGGATGGGACTTCCTCTTCCCTTGCATGACATCCAGGGCCGGATCACACCCCCCCCCCTATTTCCCCCCTGGCTGCAGGAAGTTCTGCAAATTCCCCCCCCCCCCAAGCTTCCTGTACCCATCACTCCTCAGCTGCAGGGGGAGGGATCACTGTACAAGGAGCTGCTCACCCAACTCCCGTGCATCCAGATACCCTCATAACCAGACCCTCGGACCGAGCCGAGCCCCCCACACTCAGAACACCTCCTGCCAAGCCCCACTCCCCCTGCATCTGGACCATCCCGACGAGCCATCCGCACCCGGATCCCCACCCCACTGATCTCCAACCAGCTGCACCTAGATCCTCACCCCAATGGCCCCACTCTCTGAGCATCTGGACCCCCCCCAGTGAGCCCCCACACCAGATCCCCATACAGAGCTCTATCCCCACCATATCCAGACCCCCCTGCTGAGTCCCAACCACCTGCACCTGGACCCCCCTGCAGAGTCCCATTACAGTTGCTCCCAGAATCCCCCAACAAGCCCCTTTGCATCCAGACCCCCCGCACCCAGATCCCCCACTGAGCCACCCGCACTCAAATTGCCCCACACAGAACCCTCTCAACCCATACCAGGATCCCCCACACACACTAAGCCCCTCCACACTTGGATCCTGCCTTGCTGAGCCTGCCTTCTCACCCCTAGTGCACCTGGCATGGAGTGGGGCCTGGGGCAGGCCTGGTCTTTGTGCTTTTTCAGGGTTGGGTGCAACCTCACTGCTGAGTCCATGTCCCGGGGTGGGGAGCTGCACAGTGATCTCCCACCTCTGTGCAGCCAGTGGCCTGTGCTCTCCAATGCCATGCTGGAGCCTCCACATTTATTTGACAAATAAAATTAGCAGAATTTTGCAGAATTTTAAAATATTGTGTGCAGAATTTTTATTTTGGGGGGCAGAATGTTTCATTATTTGACGCAGAATGCCCTCAGGAGTAATATTTGCATGTATTTAACATGCTCACCAACATCCAGTGTACATACACAAATCATGTACTTATTCATGCACGTGACCTACAAGGAAACTCATTGGCTATTTGTTCATGCAAATACCTTATACGTGCCCCTCACTAGGGATTTTACACAAAATTGGGCATGTGTTAATGGGTGGGCTAATTGCGCACATCTAGCTCTGAAATAGCAGGAAATGGGCTATGATCTCATGCCATTGCTGATCAGAATTATGCAGCGCTCAATGGGTTTGGTTCAAAAGGATTTATCTCAAAACTTTTCTAATGTTGTTTCCTGTGGGTTTTTAAGGTTTTTTTTTTCTTTTTTTAATTTTGGTATATACAAGCTAAAAGCCAAACACTGTTTAAAGCCTACGTTCAGATATTGTTTATATAACCCTGAATATCACACAAACCCTCTCTGAACCTGGCAAATATGTAACAGAACCAGGCAAGTATCAGCAGGTTTCATGGTGAAATTTTTGCACAGTTCTATTTCTGAAACCACAGAATGCTGTAAATCCCACAAAACAACCTTTTGTAAGATTTCTATCCTGATATTGAAACCAAAGAGTTTCAGATGGCTTGTGGCAAATGCTGATCCAATTCTGAACCATTAGATGTTTGCCCATCATTATTTTACACTTCATTTTTACCATAATTTCAAACATATTTGGTAAAGCTAACACTTCAAATTTAATTATGGCTGTGGCTTGCTACACATTTTTTCCCCACTCAGTTTCAGCATTAAAACTCAGGTCAGGTTTTCAAACTTCGATGACAAATTGTAGACATTTAAAGCCACATTTAGATAGAAATTCACATTGGAAACAAAACTCGGTCAATAACGAGCTCTGATCTCTCAGCAGAATAATAGTTTATTGTTGAAACACATCAAGTCTGTGTATATGTGTGACAAAAACAGATTGTGTTAAATTGTTTACGTTAATCAGAAGAGCTGTTTAGTCAAATACAGGGCTTCTCCCCCAATCCCCACAAAAAAAAAATTGATCAGGTTAGCAGTAAATTATAATTTTATCTCATTTGTGCTAAAGTCTGCCCATAACTGACTCATACAGTCTAGACTATTGAGTTATGAAGCTTTCACACTCCTGAGATAAAAAACATAACTCATTCCAATCAATGAGATGGATTCACGAATGCATTTGTACCTGGAGGTAACTTTGTTTGAAACCATGTTCTCTAATTAATCAGCAGGCAGTTTACTCCTGGGGGAATTCTGTGCTACTGCATATGCGCACAATTAATGAACCATGCATATTTTTAATTATTTGCACAGAAAAAAACTTCTGTCGAAATGTTGCCGTAGTTCTGCCTTTTGCCCACAAGAGAGAGTTAGGGAAGAAAAAGAGCCTGCCTTCTTCACAGCACCTGTCAGACCAGGTCAGGGGATGGGTTATGGGGAGATAGACAGCGTGGGGTGCTGAAGGGGTCAGACGGGGCTCATAAGGGCTAGTGGGGGAGGACAGACTAGAGCAGGGGCTGAATGGGAGTGGAGGCACAGGGCCACAAGGGGGAGGGAGTGCAGGGCTACATGGTGTTGGGGTGCAGAGCTACATAGTGAAAGAAGGTGGCTGAGTGGAGGATCAGAGACACATGCAGATGCAGGCGGGTGCAGGGACACATAGAGACAGGGGAAGGCTGAATCAGGACACAGAAACATATGGGGACAGTGGGAGGAGGTACAGGGACACATAGGGACGGGGGAGTGGCTGGGTGGGGGCACAGAGACACGGGGAAATGTGGACAGGGGGTGAAGGGACACATGGGGATGGGGCAGATGTGTCTGACTGAATGAGAGAGGCTAGGAGTCAGCCAGGGTCTACATGGCAGAAGCTCCCTAACAATCCCTCCCTGCTCCCCCCCGCAAAAGCCCGTTCCATACTTTCCCCACCCATACCCATACCCAACAATCCTCCAAGTTCACACCCAGGCTCCTTCCCAGCAATTTACTTCCCTCTCCCTCAGCTCCTCCGTTACCGCTGACTGACCCCAAGCCTTTGCACTGTTTCTGAAGTGTGCAGGAAATACGGTTCTGTAGTGTAGTTTAAATGAATTATTACTCAGAGTTCTGTATTAATATGCCTAATAAGGAATCTATTTGTCAAAAAACATTTCCTGGCTCTGTTTTGTTGTCTGTATTGTTACAAACATACTTGCTGACAGGTATTTTGAAATAAATGGCCAAAAATAATTGAAACTGGTGTGATTATATTGTGTTATTTGGACAAATAAAATATGCAGAATTTTAAAATATTAGCTCAGAATTTTTAATATTTTTTGTTACAGAATTTTTAATTTTTTTGCGCAGAATTCTCCCAGGAGTAGCAGTTGTATTAACTACTCTGTTAGTTGCAAAGGGCTAATCACACTACACACCCTGTGCGGTACTTATTTACATCTTTAGGCTATGCTTAATCAATATCTCAGCATCTGCAAGCTATCATAGATAAGCATACATATTTTTATCAATAACCCCTTGAGTTAGAAATATTTTGGTATGCAACTTTTGTGCCAATGAACTTTTGCTGGCATAGCAATCAAAGTTAGTTAGGGGAGTCATATTTTCCTTCCACATTTCTATACTGATAAAAGCCCTAGTGTACATGAAGGTATCAGTTAAAAATTATTTTGCTGGTTTCGCTTATTTTGCTTGCCAAATCACTATAGATTATACTGGCAAACATCACTTTTTTGTGAAAAATCCCCTAGGAAGATTTGCTGGTACAGCTATGCTTGTATAGCTGTATTGGCTAACCTTATTTAGAGTAGACCTGGCCTAAATAAATGAGTTCTAAATGTTACACTGCAATGATATTTTAATTGGAAGAGGAGAGAAAATGTCCAATTTCCAATTAGTACAGGAATGGCAATATACCCAGTTATTTTCCTAGGTCTGTTTAAAGGTATAGTGTCAGCATAAAACATATTTAAATAAATATCAAGCTGCATCAATCAGATTACACTAGAATTTAAAAATGAATGAATCTGCACTCAAGTTTATTTTTTAGCATTTTGGGTTTGTTTAATTTTTGCATTTCACTCGCTTTGGATGATGAAAACTAGACTTTTCAGTTCCATTTTTGTGTCTCGTCAGTTTCACTTTTTGGTTCTCCTACTATACTACAGTGCTGCATTATTTGGGCTCCCAACATTTATTTTATTTATATTTATATTTATTTTCTTTACAGAGGTGTGTATTCTACCTATTCACTTTAGTTAAATCTTAAAATTCTTAATGTTTACTCAGACCTACTTCAAGGTGAGTTTTACAAGAGTAGTGATTGAATAAGGAATTTCAGATTTTGCTCAGTTATGTTTGTTAAAACTTTTTTTATTTAAACCTAAACTGACATAAAATGACACTGTTCTTTTTGCAAGAAATCTCTTCTCACTGGGCTAGAAAAACATATAGATATGCAAACTCTTGTTTGGTTTTTCCTTTTTTGGGTATTATTACTTGATCCTTGTTTAGTGTATGGCTAGATCTATAGCTTCTAATTTACTCTGATTGTTTTCTACAGTCCAGGATATGTTACTCCATCAGTAGGTTATTCTGTTTTCTTTAGGTAAAACAAATACAGCAATACATTTGTTTTCACCAGCACGATGATGAATAGATATCTTGTATGACAGACACCTCAGTTGTCATTGCTTGGGAGAAATTAGTGCAGCATATGAAACAGCATGCAATACAGCCTATTGCCTCTCTCTTTTTCTTGAAATTAGCAGCACCCCCTCTTCCCCAATTCACTAGATTTGTTTTTGCATGTGGAGTATTTATGCAGCTTTGTTGTTGTTATGCTCCATTTAGAGCTTCTCCATTGCAATGTATCATGTAATCTGGGAACAAATGAGACCTTACGAGGAATATGAAAGAATCTCTATTCTTCACAATTTTTATAATGTGATGCAGAACATGACTTGAGTTACATTTTGAAAAGTAAAGATTGCTCAGATCAAATAGGAAATAATAGAGTTTAGAAGCTTTGGGGTTTCCCAGAAGTACAGTGTAATGAATATGTTGGCTCCTTCAAATCAAAATGCATTCTGGAAGTACCAGTTGCAGGAGGATATAATCAGTCAGAGGCAAGAGAGTTGTGACAGAGTTTGGATTCCTGGGGTAGTAATTTGGGCTTTTGGAAGAACAAAGGAGCCCCTTCCTCATATGCCTGATTCAAAGCCAAATGAAGTTAAAGGAATGACTCCATTGACTATCATGGGTTTATCAGGTCCTGAATCTGGATGGGTAGTTGATGCAGATTGAGTTCTTTGACACACACCTGGATAAGGAACCCCCGTTGAACAATCTGAGAGGCACAGTCTTCCCTTTTGTGTCAAACCAAAGATGTGCTGTAGTGTAGTTTTAATGATTTTATAAGGCACTTTGTAATCTAAGCATGGCACCTATGAGTTATTTGAATAGCAAAGTACGGGTATGTCTACACAAACATTTAGACCTCACCAAGCCTGCCAAGCACTGACTGTTCCTTTGGACCTTGCTGATGAACACTACCATTTCACGAATGTGCTATAATTTCATCCCATTTCAAAGCAAGGTAGATCAAAAGACACTAACTGTTAGTGCACTTCAACAGTGTCCACATGGATGGTTAGTGTGCGGCAGGCTAGTGCTGGGTAGGTTCACACCCCAGCTTGCTGCAAACTAAATGTGTGTGTAGACAAGCCCTATGTGGCAACCAGATTGGATTTTATATTTCTCTCTGTGTTTCTGCAATATGCATGTAAAGGCTATTTAAGGTCCCAGGAGCTGGACATGATTAAGCTGGTGGGGTGGATCTCGGAGAGAAGGAACCTGAACTTAGTTCTCAGAGGAGGTTGAATAAGGAATGGAGGACACAGTCTGATGTCCAGTCAAAGGTGAGAAAGTTTTGATTCTCTTGTGCAAACAGTGCCAAAAAGGGACTGGCACAGGTCAGTGCAGACGCTGTGTGAGTTAGATGATCCTAGAGGGTGTCGGGCTTAGTGATGGATGTCCATTTCAGTGCATGATTTAGTTATGAAGAGGTTTTTAGCATCTGACTAGAAGCAAGTGACAGGCCAAGTGTGGGAGATAGGAAGAGATGGTATCGGGCACAGAAGCTTTTCCACATAGAAGACAGTGGAGAGCAGGTGGGGTTGGGGGGGTGAAGAAGGTTTCTTCTAATGTAGAATGATGCTGAGTGGGGCAATATGTATAGGCGTATGCTGTGGTGACCTGCCAAAACAAAGGCAGGAGAGTGGGGTCTGCATTTCTGCAGTCCTGTGTAAAAGAGGTGGAGGGAGTCAATGCAAAGCTGCTTCACCATTAATAGAAATGGTGTCACTGCAGAGAGAATCCCAAAATTCAAAGGAAAATAGCACCAAAACCTTTTTTTTAAGAAAACTTCCATTCTGTTATGGAGATAAGGCCCCCATCTCTGTACTGGTCCCTTCATCTGTGCAATAATTCCCAGCTGAGGTACCTTCGGCTCTTTGTATAGCCAATAAAGAACCAGTACAGTGGATCTTATTGAAGGTTGTAGTTTTCATGAGCTATCTAGACAAACGCATAGAGTGTTGTGGTTGTTGGTCATAGTGGTACCATAGACTGAGATGTCCTGGAAGCTAAATTTAGATTATTAGAAAGATTTATGTTGCCTTATCTGAAAAGCTTCTAATTCTATATTCAGGGGAACATTGAATGAAACTGAAAAGCAGGAGATTAGAAACCAATCACAGGAAACACTTTTTTTAATAGGACACACAATTAGCCTGAGGAACTCATTGCCACAAAATATCATTGAGTTCAAAAGCTCAGCGGGATTATTTATTTATAATATACACACTCTTCAAAATTATGTTCGCAGACCAGATAATAAATTTTACAGGGCTAAAAATCTTCATGTCACAGGATATGAGCCAATCCCTAGTTCCTCAAGGTAGACATTGCCCTAGAGGCAGGTTTTAACAAAGCTGTCTACTACAGGTTTTCTTGCACCTTCTTGCGTGTCCATTGGTCTCATCTGGAATGTTAATTCCTCTGTATAACAGTGTTTTTTTTTTTTTAAATGAGGGAATCTAGTACTGACTGATATTCTGTAGTACACAAATAACAGCTAGATTCCCACAGAAATCAAATATATGCAAAAGCTGAAAACATCTGAAAATGAATGCCAGTTGCCTACCAGTAATTTCATTATCTGCAAATACCATGCCAAGAAGCGTTAACATGACTAGAAAGTGGAATGATTTTTTTTTTTAAAGCAACACTGGTTCACATAAATCAGCACTGAACAATAGAAACAGGTAAGTGAAAATTCTCTTCCAGCCCCTTAGCAGACACTTCTGGTGAAAAGGGAATGACAGCTGTAGAAACATCTGCTGAGAATAAATGATACCTTTTGAGATCTTACTCTTTAAATATTTCAGAGTATTGCATTGTCTGGATAAAGTTAATCTGAGGATTGTTGCTCTTGGTATACACTTCCGTGGATATGGAAGCTACTGTGCAGTGTGGTAGCCAAGCAGTAATATGACTTAGGTACTGTAACTAGAGCTGTGAAGGGGTAGAAAAGGTTCAGTCCCTAAGATTTGAGCCAATGCCATTTCTGGGATTGGAGTCATGTTCCTGTATGACCAGTCAGTAGGCCATGAAGACTACGATTCATACCCAGACCAGGAAACCATCATCGTCTCTAAATTATGCTGCTTACCTGCCTCTAAGCCACAGGAAGGAACATATACTCACTTCTGCCTTTGGGCCAGATCCTAGGGTGGGATAAATTAGTGTAACTTCATTTTCTTACCTTGTATCCTTATTACTATGAAGTTCTTAAAATGTTGTTTGAAATAGTCTCTGCCACTAATCATGTTTTAGTTTGCCAACACTAACCAAAAAAAAAGTCAAAACAAAGCACTAAAGGAAATTAAACAGGGATAGCTGTTTTTCCTTTGTGAGCTCATAGTTGGTTTGTGAGCAGCAACTGAAGTACATTCTGCTAATTTGGATGTTTATGTTATTGGGTTTACTTAGTCACACATGCTGTTCTTGGGTGGCTGGAGCTCAGTTTGCTTTGTTCTTTATAAATGTGAATTGGTTTCAAATCCCTGCCTGTCGTCATTTGGAACTCTGAGTCTAGAGCTGGTTGGAAAGCGTGTGCCCCCAACCACCTACCCATTCAACCTCTATTCCATTTTTGCAAAATTGTTTGAAAAGTTTTGTTTTCATTCCAGTGAGAAACACACACGGATTTTGAAATCTGGAAAGTTGCTGCAATTTGGAATTGTCATCCCTTGGTCAGCTGTAACTGAGTCTTGTGGGTAAGGTCCTGGGCAGGGACTCAGGAGTTCCAGGTTCAATTTCTGACTCTGCCACAGACTCCCTGTGTGATCTTGGGCAAATTACCTCATCTCTCTGAGGCTCATACGTCATCTGGGGATACTACTTCCTTTCTCCATGCTTTATTCTGTTTGTTTTCATTGCAAGCTCTTCAGAATGGGGACTGTCAGTTATATGTCTATACGGCATCTAGCCCAACGGGGCCTTGATCTTGGCTGAGGCATTTAGGTGCTTCTGTAATACAATGATCATACATTTTATTCAAGTCCTCTTGGATGCGCTCTCATTTTCCTTTTCTTTTTAAGTGGAGGTCACACAAGTTGTGGTGATGATAGATTAGTTTGACCACAGAACAAGCAAAGTTACAGCAACTTTCCTGACACTATAACCCCTATGTGCCCCACTCTAGAGTGGAGGAATAATTTGTATAGGTGAAAAAAGTATTTATTCTCATGCTCATTCAGGATGGCCTCTCAGCTAAGACTGCAATTAAAGATGTCAATTCATGGGATATGGAACTCGACCAAGGTCACCAGTTCATTTCCAGTAGGCCACCAAACAGGCAACTGATCGTAACAATTTTCAGTCACTGCTGACTGAAGGAAATGTCAGTTACCTAGAGGCAAAAGGCTCCATATGCCAATGATATATCTACTTCTTATGATTCTCTCTTCCTAGAAGAAGCCTAGTTTTCTTGGCCTTTCTTTTCACATGCTTTTGTGCTTATGTAGCTGTTTTATACAGCAAGTAGGTGTGGATGAACATTTAAGCCAACATTTTAAACATAGTTTTTAGATCCCTTTTTTGAGTGCCCCACTTGAGACACTTGGGTGTTGATTTTCTAGAAGTGTGGATCATCTGCACCTTCCTATGACTTACTTTGAAGTTGTGAGTGCTCAATCCTTTGGAAAATCATGCCCAAGCTATGTCAAATTGGACAGTCAAAATCACTGCCTTTAAAATTTTGGTCTGAAAGGCTAGAGTCTGATATTGAACTGGAAATAGAAAGAATAGGGTGGTTTGAAAATAGATGGAAACCAATTTTAAAAACCTAGTATATATGAGAGAGAGAGGGAGAGTGCATTTGGTTTGTATAAATCTTGATACAGTTGACTCTTGCTAAGTTGAGTGTGCCCTCAATTCCAAGCCAATCAGTCAGAGTAAAGGATATTTAGAACTTTCCATCAGGTGCTCAGTGCCTCGGGGGTCTCTTTTTAAACTTGATCATAAGATCTGGTGGTGAGTTTGGTAGGCAATCTTCTGCACTCCCATCAAATAGTGTGAATTCACGATCATTCCATTTCATTGTCATTTTGTGGTTATGGAAGAACAGGTACCTGAGCTCCATGGCCTTCCTCTCCTTAGTGAATACGGCAGCAAGGCAAAGAGCCAACCTGTTGAAACCTTGAAGTCCAAATACATCTTTGAGGGAAGTTGCTCCAGTGGGTCAAATTCAACCCTGGAATAAGCAAATGCATTTTCCTATTGATTTCTATGGAGGTTGCAACTACATTAACCAGGCACTAATTTGATGTACATTATATCTTACCAATAAGGGTCCCTAAACTTGTGAAAGATTCTGGTTCAGATTTGGTCATCTCAGGCAGATTGTCAAAATATTTAGTAACAAGAATTCTTCCACAATGAGAGTGTAAGAATTTTATTAGTGAATACAGCTCTCACCAGCTACAGTAATTGGAGTTTGGATGATGCTCAGGCCACTAGTATCTCCCAGAAATTCTATTCTAGTCAGGTTTTTATACAGGACCCATCATGACAGCTTCCTGAGTTTCTCCCTGTTGTACCTAAATTGATTCTATGATGAGCTCCAAATCAGCTTGACTGATCAATTTAACACTTGACTTAACTGCATTACAGGACACAAATAACAGTAGTATATTCCTGTGTTGCATGTACTAAAATGCCCTCAGCATTTTTACAACTTCCATCATTTTTCTTAAGATGCAAAAGCATTTCTGTTCAATCTGGTCAAGTTACAGTGAATCCCACGTAAAACTTTAATTTGAATTATTCATACACATAGATTCATAAATGTTTTCTGAATATGACTCACTGTGAGCTCCCATAGTTAGATGCTACCCTTCATCCCAGATTGTCTTTATGATATCACTGAGTACCCAATGTGTTTAGTAACCTATGGGGAAGATATTTTTTTGGGTGGCATTTAATGCTGTCTCAAGCCAGTGTAAGTTTAGTCTAATAAAACAGGAATTCAGTGTCATATATATTAGCATATTTTGGCTTTATTGAGATTGTGAATCACTTGTTCATCCTGATAAAAAAATCAAATAAACAAAATGACCCACCTTATAACTCAAGTTATGGTAGCCTTAGAATCAGAGACAGTTAAAAGAGGTATTTTTATGCTGCGCTCATCATTTCTACTATTTTCATATTAAAAAGAAAAGGTGCAGGCAGTTACCTAAGGTTTTATTTATGATTTCAGATAAACGATGTAGGCTCTTTAAATGATAGCGCAAAGAAGTTTTTATTGAAGCTTCTTTATATCGGCAGTGATGTGCTGTTGCTCAGGATTCTAGCAGTTTTCTTCATTTCTAACACCCAAGGAAGAGAAAAAGGTGAAGGGACTGATCAGAGAACAAAGCAGAGCGTGTTATGAAATACTTTCCAAATCTACACTGCTCTCTTTTGCATTTTTCATTGTTTTTCTTCTGTTTAGCAGATGAGTAGCTGATAATAAAAACATAGGAATTTCCATAACAGATCAGACCAATATCCCATTTAACCTTGTAGGCTGTCTTTGTCAGCAAGCATCAGATGTTTTAGAGGAAGATACAAGAATTTCCATGAAGGACAATCTTGGAATAACTTTGCTTTAGGAGTATGGTATCTTTGGATATGATGTTAAGTCACAGAGAATTCTGAACTTTATTTTGAGACCAATCCTGCAAGGGGCTCTGCTTCCCAAACTCCAGTATGGTTTCAACAGGAGTTTTGCTGTTTTGCGTAAGACACTCAGAACTTGCAACAATCAGGCCCTTTGTAACAAAATCTGAGCTTTTCAGTGACTTTGCATATAAGTCCGTTAGATTCTGTGAGGCTGTAAGTGTCTGTAATTTATAAAGCTGTACTGGATAGTACCTGGGTATTCTAAAGCCATGTTATATAGATTCTGAAAGCTTTCATATATTAGCAGTGAATATAAAAAATCAAAGATTGATGAGAGTTGAAATTATTGATAAATGATTACCTGGATATCACTACAATACTTTTATAATATGTTCCGTAAACCATACACTTATCCTTCCACCCCCCACCCAAGAAAGCACTCTTAAAGCTACTTAAGAGCACATTATATTCCATTGTATCATTGATTCTTAAGATACTCTCTTGTGGGACTCCAGTGACACATCTGTTTGGGGGAGATTTTCAAAGGCATAAAAGGCACACAGGCAGGAAATTCCAGTGAAAATTAATGGGAACTGGGCATCTCACTCCTATTTATGCCTTCACAAATTGCCCTCTTTGATCTGTTCTCTTTGTATTTTATAAGGATCACCAGCTTCGCTATAAAATATGTCTAAAAATATCCTGTTCTGCTTTAAAGGCTATTTACATTGTAGAATGTGATATGCAATACATTGGTGTAAAGAATATGCAGCTATACAACCTAGGATTATCATTCCAATATAGTTGATGACATCTTCTAAAGAAAAAAAAAGTGTGCTCAGTATATTTTTAACATATGATGTCACACTTAGACTTCTCATTTTTTTTAAATAAGTATCAAACTGTATGGTAGAAAAGCAAAGAAAGGTCTTTAAAACTTCCCAGATTTAATTTTTATCAGAGGAACCAGAAAGAGAATTTTGTTGAAGATCAAATACTTTCCAATACATTAAAAACTATTTTCATGACAGAAGCTTAATAAGAAACTATATAAGTGGTGGGTGAAACTTGAGAACAGGCATAAATTGCTAGTAGGAAATGAAAATAATATTCTAGTTTTCACTTGCTGTCAGGAAGATGATGGGGCAAATTTTGATCACCTGGCTCACACAAGTAGTACCACTAGCTATAATGAGCTACTTCTGTGAGTAGTGAGTAGGATTTAACTTGATATCACAGGGCCTGATCCAAAGCCCTTTGAAGTCAGTCGAAAGCTTTGATTGACTTCTGTGGTCTTTGCACCATGTCCATGGAATATTACACCACCTGGGCTGTTTCTGCAGAAGATGCAGCACGTTTTCAGCAATCCCTTCTCCTTTGATTTCCTCATGTATTATATATATTTTTAAAAAGTGCATCCAACTGGGTAAATACAAGGCTCAAATTTGTATCTTGGTGTTCTAATATGTCTCAGGGTATATTTTACTGGACAGATGCAAAAAAGCAAGAAAAAACCAGAAACCCAATTAGTTCTGTTGCTGGACTATGCACCGATAAAGTTTCTCTAGATTCTTATAATAATGGTATTATTTATTAAAGTGTGCAATTATACCAGAATATGAATGGAGTAAAGAGAATGCAGGTTCTGAAGACAATGTAGTGTTCTACTTTGTTGAGCCATGGGACCTACTGTAGAGAGTGAAATTAACTTGAGTTAAGTTTCCAGAGACTTGAGAGAGAACCATGGAATGAAAAACAAGTTCAAACAGAGCTCCAATAGTCTGAATTTTATTTTTACTGTATCACCAGTAGGCTCAGGAGTAAAGAGGTCATAGATGGACAAGATGGAAAAGAGAACATATTATCTGACTTTCAAAAAAAGGCCCAGCTGGTTTGTGAAAAGAAAAGTAAGCTTCCTGTTGTTGGGGGCTCTAACTTTAGATCTATAAATTGTGTCTCGATAGCTGAGAAATTGCTAGAAGGCAGAGTTTTGAGAGGCAGTTTGCAGTTCAGCATCTCTCTGTAGGTATCACTGTATGTGAAAGACTACATCTTAGAAGATGTAAGCAAGGAGTTGAGGAGGCATTGATAGACAGACCGATTGTGACAGGTGATGAATCCAGGATGGCACTAAGGTTATGGATAGAGAACAGTAACAAGGCAGGTGGCAAATTTTTGAGATTGGTCTTCCTGCCCAAGAGAATTACCCCTGTCTTTGAGATGCTTGGCTAATAAGAAGTCAGCATTTTATATTAAGATAGGGAAAGAGTGTGGGAACAGAAAGAACTCAGCTATCAAAAAGATATGTGTACATGAATATCATTACTGGAAAAAGGGGTAGCTTTGAGGTAGATACACAAAAGAGCAGAGGAACAACAGTGGAACCTTCTGAAGGGTCTTGGCAAAGAGGGGAAGATGCCACCAGAAAGAGAGAGAGAATGAATGTATCTGATCAAGACACTGTAGTATGAGTGGAGCCATAGGTCAGGAGGGAACTAGATTGTGAGAAAATGTCTGAGGTGCAGGGGATAGTTTGTGATTTGAAAGAAAGATGCTAATAGTTTGCCATTTGCTGAGTGTCTCATAAATCCAAAAAGCTTCCGCACAATCTCTGACCCTGGGATATATTTTGAGCAAAAAGATATTGATGTTGATGCATTTAAATTTATTCTGCATTGAGTGCTGTATTTGTGGAATGTGCTGCCTTAGGCTTATCTCATTGGCAGAGAAGGGGCCCTTCCTTTAATGTGTTGTTTCTGGAGGGTTTAGGGTTCTTTGAGCAAGTAAAGTGGTGTTAAAATGTAAAGTTGTTGCACAAATGCAACTGGGGAAGATGTTTGAGAAATGTAAAGTCATTTGACTAAAATTCCACCCTGAAAAATGCCTTGGGATATAATACATTAAACTTTCTAGTTTATCATTATGTCGTCATGGTACAACAATCAGGTTTGAAAAGAAATCAAAATTTATTCCTGCCAAAGGTTCAGATTCTGACACCCTTACTCAGATTAAGTAGCATTTTACTCCTCAAGAAGACCCAAAAAAGTGAGTGGGGCCTGCTTGAGAGGTAAATATTACTCAATGCAGGTGGGCTTCTCAGAATCTGACCCCCCAATTTTTTTATTAAAACCCCAGGGTATAATCAACATCACATTTTATTTTCTCCTTGAGACAGAAATATAATCAGAACAGTTAAGTTGGCATATTGCTATTTCATTTCTTGTTTTTTTTTTTTTAAATGAGAGAGAAATAAATATAGCTTGATAAAGCTATAGGAGAGAAACATTCTTTATACTTCCAATTGTAATTATGTTCCTATAATCAGTTCAGTTCAGCGGAGATATTTTTGTTTCCTGTTCTTCTCTGAATAATAAAAATAATGACAATTAATAAAATGTATGAGATCTCTTGCCAGAAACTGGAGCATTACACAGATTTCCTCTGGATTGTTAAATTAACATAAACAAAATGTTCTAGAAGAACACAATGTTCTTCTTTTGTCTAGTTTTTTCTTCAGTTTTATATTATGTTTGCCTCACCTTTGCCTTGTCCTGTTAGCTGAGCTCAGCAGTGCAGACCCATTGAGTTTGAGTGTGAGTGGCACAACTTTTACAAACCAGCTAACCAAGAATGACGTTCTTAGTTTGAAATCAGAGTTCTTCTCGTAGGTGGGCTGCCCGCTGTGGCTGAGGAACTCCACCTGCCAGAGATACAGAGCAGCAAAGTGACTTGTCCAAGGTTATCCCACAGGTCCGTGGCAGATCCAAGAATAGAATCCAGGTGCCCTGAGTCTAAGTCCTGCATCCTCTGTATTGGACCACACTGTCTCCCCTCCTTTGTTGTTGGGGGGAAATGTAGACAGATAAAATAATGATAAATGTCAAAACAAATATATCAAGAAAACTGCTTTGTTAGGTAAAAACATATAGCTCACTTTGTTAAAGGTACCGAGATATGATTTGAACAAATTAAGCTATACTAATGTCTGTAAATGTTTTAAATAATGTATCGTTTACCCGTGGAACTCATTGCCATGAGGTGTCATTGAGGCCAGGAGCTTAGTGGTATTCAATAACAGGATTAGGCAAATATATCGATAACAGGAAAATGCACAGTTACATTAGAAAAGAGCTTTATAAAATTGAGGATATAAATCTTCATGTTTCAGGGGACAGACCAAATACTAAGTACATGTGATTAAGAAGAAAAGTTATCTGAAAGGCAAGTTTTTTTCCGTAATTGAGCATTCCTCTGAAGCATCTGGTACTGGTCACTATCACAGACAGAATACTGCACTGGATGGCCACTGGCTCTGCTCCCATGTGGCACTTCTTATGTTCTTGTACATAGCACTGAAATGTTTCTATGTAGCAGAAACCTCCAAACATCACAGATAGCACATACCCTAAAACATCTGCTTGGTGATGTTTCAGGGGTGCTTTGAAATGCTATAAGAGTTCTGCCCCCATTAAAATGATCCAGTTTTTGTGAGCTTATGCTTTCCCATATAGCTGGCATTTTTCAAGATTGAATTATTTAGCATACCATCAGCAGTCTGAATTAATTCCTAAAGATACAGGCCCATTGCTTTCATCCTGAAAACTGAACTGAAGAAACAGCATGTCAGAACATATGGCCCTACAGAATTTGAAGGTCGTATTATTTATGAAGATAGCCACAACCTTGACTTTTAGAAAGGACAAAGTCACTCTTTTCTTTCCCTCCTCTAGTAGTTATCCCAAAAAAATACCATATTGTTGTGATTTACAGAGACATGCCAGGAAAATATCCAAAATTCTGATTTGTGTTCTGTTTTTTGTTTTTGTTTTTTTGTGGGGTTTTTTTTGTTTGTTTTGTTTTTTTTGGAATGGGGAAAGGGAAATATTTTGATAACATTTCACCTTGGGCTACTAAATATATGTTTTGTTAAACTTATTTTTAATCCATTTTATTAAGACAAAATGTTTTATTTCCACATATTATTATACCACTTTTTCCAGAGAGAATGATGTCTCCTTGCATTATTTATTGCCTTGAATTTTTTTTTTTTTTTTTTTTTTTTTTTTTGCCTTTAGGCAAGAGTGTGTGTTGGGGAAAAAAACAGCATCTCCATCCTTATCAGAATATAAACAAGTATAAGCTTTTCATCTAATAGTTCTACCTATTCAGAATGTGAACTCTTGCTATCCAGCATATGTGCCACTAGACAACTCTGTTAATAAAATTTTAATAGTCATGTAAGTGCAAAACTAACTTAAACATTTAATGAAAAATGCAACCCCCTCCCAGAAAGGCTTCTCACACTTCATATGTTTTGATAGAATGATACTGTCATGGGGTGGACTGGCTCAAAAGCCCTCTGCTGGAGGCCTCAGGGTCCTGCCACACCCGTCCCAGGAAAGGAACAGCGGAGCTAGGTCCTCTAAGCAGGCTAGAGTGACTGCGGGGGAAGCAACCAGTGAGAGAGGCTGCAGGGAGCAGCCCATCGGGGCTCAGGAGGGCCATATAAAAGGACCTGCAGAGCTAGCAACAGTCCCTTGCTGGAGCCAAAGGAGCAGCACCATGGACAGCTCAGTGCTGGCAAGGACTGTGGGAGTGAGAAAGAGCTCCTGGCTGGCTGCTGGGCCTGAACAAAGAGCCTTGAGCTAAGGGTGATGCTTTGGTGAAGGCTGGGGCTGCAGAGAAATGGCCCAGGGAACTGAAAGCAGCTTCTTTAAAGGGACACAGTGGCACATGGCTGCTATACTTAGGGTCCCTGGGCTGGGACCCAGAGTAGTGGGTGGGCCCAGGTCCTCCCCAGAGGCCACTGAGGAAGTGGTCTACAATCAGACAGCGATAAACCTCCAGAAGGTGGGACTGAACTGTTAAAGAGGCCCAGCTGAAGAGCTGGGACCAGAACAGACCAAGAGGGCAAAACCATTGCCTCTAGGGAGGGAAGCTCTGGTGGTGTGGTCCAATACCGGGGCTCGGACTGTTTAAAGACTGCAGACACACCCAACCAGAAAAGGCACTCACAAGAGGTGGTGCCATGCCATTACAGATACCAAAGCTAGTTAATTTTTACCCAGACAGGAGTTAATCCTATGAGGCACTGAGTAATCCCGAGTGACCCAAAGCAGGCCAGACAGTATATTTACTGTGGCTAACAGGGTTGTTTCTTTGTAAGTAGTCTCTCCAACCTCCATTCTCTCTATTCCCCCTTTGTGTCCCTTCCTCTCTAATATTTGTTGGGCAGGTGCATTCATGGAGCTAACTTAGATAATGAATAGGGTTTGTCATTTAGCCAACATTTTAAAAAGTGAAATTTGATGTCTCTTACATTGCATTTGAACAGCTAAAGAACAGTAAAAAGTCTAATTTCTAGCACTCTTTTTGCTTTCCTTTAACAGCTTTCCAGGAGGGTGGAAGTAAATTCCAATAGGGTTTCTCACTGCAAGATTCACACAACCATCTGACACATACTGCACATACACAAATGGGACTTGAGATACTGGTATTCCCTTTCTATCTCTTCCCTCCCTCAAGCCTTCTCCCGGGAGGCTGTTGCCTATAAGGCTTGAGTCTCTGGAACTGAACTGGGCACTGGCCTAGGGAGTGATCACCTATCTAAGTAAGTAAGTAATGCACACGGGGGGAAAATAATCCTAAATTTCTAAATTTTCTAAATTAACTGTTACCACCCAGAAAGAGATCAGGGTGTCACTGTGGATAGTTCTCAGAAAACTTCCACTCAGTGCATGGCAGTGGTCAAAAAGGCTAATTGCATGTTGGGAACTATTAGGAAAGGGGTAAAAAATAAGACAGAAAATATAATGCCACTATGTAAATCCATGGTGCAGCCACATCTTGAATACTGCGTCTAGTTCTGGTCACCCCATCTCAAAAAGGATATAGTGGAACTGGACAAGTTTCTGATGATCAAAGATATGGAGTGGCTTCCCTATGAGGAGAGACTAAAATGATTAGAGGTTGTTCAATTTAGAAAAGAGACAACTAAGGGATGTGTGATGGGGTGGATAAGGCCCAGAGGCCCCCTCTTGGAGGCCTCTGGGTCCTGTCACACCTGTCCCAGAGAGAAGCAAAAGAGAAGCCCTCCAAGCAGCCTAGAATGGTTTCAAGGAAGCAGCCAATGAAGGAGCCTGCAGGGAGCATCCAATTAGGTTCACATGAAAGGAGTTGCAGGGTTCCTTGCTGGAACTGGAGGTGCATGGATGGTGTACCTGTCTGGTGAGGGAGCTCTGGGACCTCAGACAGACCAGTGCTATTACAGAACAGAGACTGGCATTAGTGAGAAGCAGCTCCGGGCTGGCGCCTGGGACTCCACCAGGATAAGGCCCTGAGGTAAGGGTGAAGACTGTGCTGGGACTGTGGGGAAGTGGCTCAGGGAATCATAACAGCAATGCAGCTTAGTTAGAGACACAGTGGACTTCTGCTCTCTTTAGGGTCCCTGGGCTGGGACCCGGAGTAGAGGGCAGGCCTGGATCGCCCCCATCAGCCACTGATGAAATGGCCTGGACTTTGACACACCCCTGGAAGGGGAACTGAACTCTTTAGTGGCCCAGCTGGAGATCTAGGGCCAGAAAGACCCAGAGAGGGAGTCCTGGGGGATGCGGCCCTACACCAGGGCCAGGACTGCTTGAAGAGCAGGGACAAGCGGAGAGAGTCCAGAAGGGGCTGAGAGACAATCCGAACCAGGCTACTGGGCAGATTGAGGATGGAGCCTAGGGATAAGGCTGCAGATACAAGAACCTTACAGGGGGCACTGAAGGATGCCCCCTATTGGACTTGTACCCCAGAAGGGGGTTGATTTTATACAGACGATGTGTGATTTGGCCAGAGGGCTGAGTCACTGAAGACTCCACTGCAAGCCAGAGAAAATGTGCAGGCACATGCACTCAGACGGGGGGCACTCATGAGAAGTGAGTGCCACCCCCCTACAGGAAGATATAATAGAGGTCTACAAAATCATGAATGGTGTGAAAAAAGTGTGTACAGAAGTGATCTTTACCTTTTCATACAACCCAAAAACCAGGGGCACCCAATGAAATTAATAGGCAGCAGGGACAATATAAAAAATAGGAAGTGCATTTTCATACAACATGCAACTAAGGTGTGGAAATCATTGCCATGGGATGTTGTGATGGCCAAAAGTATAACTGGGTTTTAAAAAGAACTGTATAAGTTCCTAAGGGATAGGTCCATCAATGGCTATTAGCTAAAGTGATCAGGGGCTGCAACCCCATACTCAATGCGACCCTAAACCTCTGACTGCCAGATATGGGGAGTAGAAGACAGAGTGGATCACTCAATAATTGCCATGTTGTTTACACTCCCCCTGCAGGTCTAGTACGGGCCACTGTTGGAGACAGGATACTGGGCAAGATGAACCATGATCTGATGCAGTACGGGAACTTTAACTAACATAAGGATTGAATTTTCATTAAGGTGTAATAAAGAGACATTTAGTCAGTTCCCGTTAACTATAACAGTTTTGGTGTGTTTAGCTCCATAAAGAGTAATAAGCCGTTGGTGGTATACTCTTGGTGATCTCTATTGCCATTCACATAATTTTGTCTTTGTAAATGCTAGAAAGGTGCTGTCACTTCCCCAATACCTGACATTAATAGAAAAATCTTAATAGAATTAAAAATTAGCAAAGACTTGCTGTTTGGATTTTAAAAGTCATCTGCAGTTTTAGCATCCCAAATGTTGCAGCATTGGCTGTGTTTAGTGTCCAAGACCAGTGAGGTACAAGGAGGAAACAGGTATTTCTCTTTTGTGTTGATGGCTGATGTTGTAGGACTCAAGAAAGTTGGACAGGTTTCAGGAGGTACCTAGTTTGGTGTGTAACCTGGAGCTCAGAAGTGTGGGCTGGGGCCAGGCAGTCACCAGGAAAACGCAGGTCCCACGGCATGCAACACTGGGCTCTACTCATCTTCAGTAAAATTCTCTTTCCCATTGTTTCTGCCTGCTACATCAGTTATTTCTAATGAAACAGCCATGACCTCTCTGGGCAAGTGTCCCATCCAGTTGCGCCTGAGGAGGAGCCCATCTGTCAGCCCCATCTTCTACATATGCAGACAAATCTTTTTACCTGGGCTTTGTTCCCTTCCCAGGACTTTGTCTGAGGGGTCTTCCCTTGAATTCAGCAAGAATTTAGCTGACAGTCCTGGACTTGGCTCTGTATCAAAGTTGCACAGTTCAAACACGTGTGTTGGGGTCTCTAAACTATGCACAGTGTTTAGCTGTCAGGGAGCTAAACTCCTTCCCTGTATTCAAGGGAGGGGACTTGTTGTTTCTCCTATTGTTTGTCTTAGCTGCCAAGAATGGAAGAAAGTGCCTCTAGGTGAGGGTGAAACAAGGTCATTAGCTGAGCAATACAGCATATGTATTTAGCACATACAGTCTGAACAGAGGAAAGGGAACCTTTTATTTCGAGTCTCCCCTTGTTGGCCCTTGCCAGCCTTTGTCTGGCTCTGACATCAAGACTTGGGTCTGAGTATTGGAAGGAGGGATTCTTTTGATACCATTCTGAAAGAGATCTTTTTTTTAGTTACTTTCTTAAGAAAATAGTCCTGATTCTCCACTGTCTGTCACTTTGTTGTAGTCACTTACACCCAGGCAAAGTGCTACTAAATCAGATGACATCCATTTTGCATGAATGATACCCAAGGTGGTAGGTAGTGGAGAAACAGGCCCAAAGTAGCCGAGTATATTTTATGGACTCCAGTAGGGTTCAGTGAGCCAGAGAGATGCTGGGAGAAGGAGAGATGACATGCCTTTGCAGTGGAGGAGAGAGCATAATGCCTTTAGGTTGCTGATGAATGCAACTGAGATCAGTTGCTACACCTGTTGCATGGGGTATAGTCTGAACTCCTCCAGTAATGATCTGAAATTGCAAATTGATGCTCTGAAAGCAGAATTGTTACCATGTCCCGTGCTCCATCCTCTGTAGTATTGTGGTCAGCAATAACTGACCACTCTGTTAGCAGTTCTGAAGCAACCAAATCAGGGCTGCATAGGTATGCTGGTCAGGGAAACTGTTTCCTGTGCCCTCTTCCACGGTATAAATCCCCAAAGAACTCTATGACCTAGATTCAATGGTGCACTTAATTACTGTAGGGTTTGCAGAGCTGGTTGGTGAGGCCTGGCAAAAGACTTGCCCAGTCACTCACATGTGTAAAAGTTAACTTTAGAGAGTGGGAGACAGATGGGGAAGGAGTGAAGGCCAAGCCCCGCTTCATTGTCTCCTTCACAGAATTGTTAATCTTCCTAATTTATAAAATATTCAGCACATTGTTTGAAGAATAAAACAACACGCATGTGTCTGTTCCGAGCCTTTAGGATAAAGAAAAATTCCTCCTGGTTATGATTTATATTCATTGTGTAAGCTTTGGTGTGGTTGGTGAGTCAGTGAGAGATGAGCCAGCAGGAGGAGGGAGAGGGTCTGAAAAAGATGTTCTGTGCTGTAGCTCGCAGCTTTTGTGATGCAGAAATCTGATTTATTTCTGTACCTCACTAACAAGACTCTCTGGTGAGATAGATGTTAATCTCTGCAGACTGCTCTTCCTCTGGAAAAAAAAAAACATTCCTGGAAGATATTTTAATGAAGCAAAAGAAGTAGCATATCCTTATCAGTGTCTCATATTGAAATGAAAGCAATAGACGTTGTAAGACAACTTTACTGCGAATGTTAAAGAAAAGCAACCAAAAGAAAGTGCTTTCAGAAATATTCTGCTGACATATTTCCTCCAGAGTTTCTTCCTGACATTTTCACTACTCAGTGTTCTGTGATTGCTCCTGGATTTGGGTGGAGGAGGAGGAGGAAGGTCTCAAAGCTGCAGGCTGAGTTTAATAATGGCATCTTTACTCTTCTTCCTCACCTGTTTCACCCAGGTGTGTACACCCACACATGCATTGGGTCCATAAACTGACCTGTGATCTCCTTTCACATCAATACCAACCTC
Organism: Trachemys scripta elegans; assembly: GCF_013100865.1. Classification (NCBI taxonomy): domain Eukaryota; kingdom Metazoa; phylum Chordata; order Testudines; family Emydidae; genus Trachemys; species Trachemys scripta. Next base: position 111,188,675 of record NC_048303.1, on the reverse strand, counting down.
CTCCACTTCACTTTCAAGGCCCTTTGCCCTGGCCTGCTAAGATATTTAAAACTAGTTAGTGATTTTTGGGTGCCCAACTTGCTTGAAATGGGTCTGTTTTCCAGAAAGTGCTGAGCACCCATCCTCTGAGAATCAGGTCTCTCTTAGCTTTCCCTAGACCAAAAAGCTAAGACTTACAAGCTCATCTCTTTAGAAAATCTTGGATCTTATCTCTGAATTCCCTCACTACCTATTTTATTCACTTGCATGTCTCCTCTTCATGGGGAGGTATAGCTCAGTGGTTTGATCATTGGCCTGCTAAAGCCAGGGTTGTGAGTTCAATCCTTGAGGGGGCCACTTAGGGATCTGGGGCAAAAATCAGTACTTGGTCCTGCTAGTGAAGGCAGGGGGCTGGACTCAATGACCTTTCAAGGTCCCTTCCAGTTCTAGGAGATGGGATATCTCCATTAATTTATGCCATACTATGCTCTGCCAATGTGGTTCTCCTTGTTCTTCTGTTAGGGTCTGATAGAAAGCCCATTGAGGTCAATGGGAAGATTCTCATTGATTTCATCAGGCTTTGGATCAGCCTTCTCATCTCCCACAACCAACACTGCACCCTTTTTCTGCTGCCCCTGTCATGCTGTCCCGCACTGGCTCAAGAACATGGGTACTAGCCTCAGGGCAGACTGGTAGGAAACATGGCACAAACCCCAAATTGGTTGTGAGTTCTATATTTAGATTTCACCAACCAATTATCCAGTGTAACTCCTCAGGTACTGTAACAGCCTTAACATGGAGTCACAGATAGTTCTGCTGGGTTTTCCTATCTGTCTTGCACACCAGGTGAACTTACCTTTGTAATAGATTACAACAAGGATTACAGCAGTATTCAGTTACTCCCAGTCCCAAAGGACCAGTCACTTACCTCAGGTCAATTGCACTTTAGATCTCACACCAGACAACACTTGTAGCCAATCCTATAATAAACTAAATAAAGATTTATTTTATAGGAAAAGGAAACGAGTTATTTACAAGGTTAAAGTAGGTAAACTTATATACACACAAATGAGTTCCAATCTTAAGTTTCAAAAAGTAATAGAAGCTTCTAGAATAATCAAGCTCTATATGCCCTTTAGGGCTAACCTAGGCTAAACACTGGGAATCTTTGGTTTATGCTTAGTAATCCTTATACCTCAGAGTCCAAGCAGTATAAATACAGTTCCTCCTTGTAGAGGGTTTTATCCATTCCCCCCTTCTGCTTTGAGTTGCAGACTCAGCTAATGGGAGGAATTCACTTGCATGTCTCCTCTTCATGGGGATGAAAGAACAGTCATCAAAGTCTTTTTGTCCTCTTTGATGTTCCACAACAGTTTGTCTGGTGTCGATGGGCCTTCTTTGTGGGGCAAGACATAACTCCGTCTGTGGGAAGCCAGCATTTTGCACTGATTAATCTCTCTCCCCTGCCTGGTGATTTATACAGTTACAGAGGCTTACGATGCAAGTGCTCAAATATTACCTTACAATATGGACTAGAGATGTTGTAAGTGAGATTGATGCATTCAGCAACTTACAAGCCTATAATAAAGTCTAAACACTAACCACATTTTTATAACTCTAATACCTATTGTAACAATTCTAACACACAGGTGAGCCAGTCTGATTCTAGTTGTGGGGTTTGTCAGTATGCAAGTGAGGCACAGGCACCTGGTTTGCCAGTGTCACACCGCATGCCCCTAGAATATTTTCCCTGATTTTCTGCACTACTCAGCCTTTCTCTTTTCCTTCCCCTCCTTCGCCTTCCATCTGATGCCGATCTCACAGTTATCGATTATTGTTCCTTCAGTTCGAGTTAATTAATGGGTATTTATACTCAGATTGTCCCCTGCAGCCAGATACTGGACTGAACAACTGAGTAGCTGGCTCCAGGAGGACTGTCAGTAGCCTCATGTTGCCAATATGGTGGTGTGGTTGGGGAAAATGTGATGTGGCCAACATTTCCTTCCAGCCTGGTGATCTCCTCCTGCTGTATCAGCCCCTTGGGACCATTGCAGCCATCATAACAAAGAGGAGCCTTCAGGATGCTGTAAATTTATGTTGGGGTTTGGCCCAAGGCACAACCAGCATAAAGGCCACTGTGCACTTTCTCTTCTGACCTCCTTGGCCATAGGTGATGGTGTTAAGTTCTAGTTTTTCCATTAGTATATTAGCTGTATGAAATATATCCTTCAAGATCTGTATTTACTTTTACTTCAAAAAGGGAACTGGTTCATCAATAATGTAAGCATATTTCATGATCTTTTACTGCTGAATTGAGAGACAAGCTAATAATTCCCAAACAGTAATTTGTTTGAATGTTGCCTCTTTCTGTGCTCATAGAACGCTTGAGTAAATCAGTTTCCTCGTATGTATTTTTCCCCATTTATTCTATAGATATATTTTTTCTTTTCAAACTGTGTATGGACTGATTGCAAATATTTGAAATTTGAGTTGTATTGCTTAATTGTGATTGGTCAAAGGAGTCATGTGGTATTGTTTCTTTTCCCTAGTTGGTTGATACTGTAGGCACTACAATCTGATTTCTGTAAATACTCATGCATGCAACATTGAAGTTCATCTCCTGCAATCATTTGTGCCAGTAAAAATTCAATTGCTACAAAATTTGTGTAGAGCAAAGATACAAGGATCACAAACCTGGGCTAAACACATTAATTTAAAAATGTGAGTGACTATTCAGACACATTCACTTTATTCACCCAGCTTTATCTATCTGGGAACTCATGGTGCTAGTCACTATAATTTCTGAGTAGCTCTGAAGTATTTATGGATTTATCTTCACAACACCCCAGCCAAGTTAGGGAAGTGTTGTCATCCTCATTTTGAGGCTGTGGAATTGAGGAACAGAGAAATGTATGTGACTTTACCAAGAATATGGAAAGTCTGGCAGAATCCAAAATTGAACTCAAATCTGTTGAGGTCTACTCGAGTTCCTTTATCATAAGGCCATTCTTGCTCGCAGTGTCTCTTGTCCTCTTCAGACATCCCACAATTACCACCACCCTCACTACCACCTTTTGTTTTTTCCATGCTTGCTATATCTGAATTTGACAGAAACTTGTATGGAGGAGGCCCTATCATTTTTTTATTTGCTCGGTGCTCCACCGGGCACACCCATGGCACTACATAAACATTCAACAATAAGTAAGAAAATAAGAGTGCAAACTATAAATAAGCAATATATTAGAGAGACAGAGAAGAAACATTCTCTAGATAACAAGTTATTGAACTCCTAGAATCAGAGGTCAGCTAGTTGAGAGTGGAAAGTCTCTTCAGAAATAATTCACTATCATTTTCTTAACCCACAGCAGAAGCACTTTTCCTGTTCTATGTATATTTGTATATAACAGTTTCAACAAGTGGTGAGAGATGGCAGTTAGGCTTTTAATGTCTATGCACTGAAAACTCCTTTAGAATAGTGCATTGGCAACAACCTAGAGGTGTCTCCTGCAAGGGAGTGCTAGGGAGGACCCATGAATTCAATTTTATAGGATCCTATCCTGCACAAGGTATCTGAGACCACCTGAGTCACCTAGGCTACATAAAGTTATGGAGGAGGTTCATCACAGCTAGTCCATTCAGTGGAAAGATCAGCCATCTTCAGAAGACCCAAAGGACTCTGCAAACCAGGTGCTAAGGAGTTGCCTAGAGAAAGGAGAATACAGTCTAGTAAACACACCATTTTACACACTCTATTGTTCCCTATGTTGGGCCAGTCCCTCTCCGACTCCTAGGATGGGGACTCAGTGGTGCCAAGACTCTCCTGCACAACACAGAAAGGAGATATATGGGTCCCGTGCCCAGTTAAATGTCCAGCTCTCTCTCATCAAAAATAGTGTGTGTAGGAGGAACTCCTTCCCTGGTGTCAGGAAGTGGTGAGCACTTTGTGGGAAAAATCTAGAGGGAAAGCTTCCAATTGTCACTTCTTTGGAAGAAAAGAGTAAATCTTCTGCCCAGTAGGTTCGTTCCTTCTCTCTGTCTGAGAAGCGTTAAACTTCTAGCCAAAGATACGTTTCTGGGTGCAGGACGTGCACCCTCTTTAGAAACCTTCCCCAGTGGAGACCTAGGTGAGTACCCACTTCTATCAGTAAGTAGGAGTGTACAAGTGTGTTCCCCAATAATCATTCTCAGGTATGGCATTGACATGAAATTTGAATTGGACAGAGTCAGCTCTGCTCCTGGGAGTGGGGTGATGAAGAGAGGAGGGATGATCCAGAAGTTAGGGTGCTAGCCTGGGACACCCAGGATCAGTTCTCTGCTCTGCCACCGACTTCCTGTGTGACCTTGGGCCAAGTCACAGAGGTCCAGGTTTTCAAAGGTAGTGAGGCGTTGCTGCTCTGACACTTGCAATGTCAAACTGATTTAAGTATTTAAATCTCATCTTAAAAAGGGATTTAGACATTTTTAAAAATTAGTTTAACTCCTAAATCAGTTAAGTGTTGCAATGTTGAGTGCAGGAATATCTAAATCTCTTTAAAATTCTGGGCCTAGATGCCTAAAGATGCATTTCTAAAGCACCTAGTCACCTACTCCCACTGAAATCCATAGAATTTAGGCATCTAGACATTTTTGAAAATCCTATTTGCATTGTTAGGGACCTAAATACCTTTAAAATTGCATAGATTCCAAGGGCCGAAGGGACCATTGTTATCATCTGGTCTGACCCCCTGTAGAACACAGCCCACAGAACGTCCCCACACTAATTCCTAGAACGTATATTTTTTTAAAATCCAATTTTGATTTTAAAAATGTGTAGTGATGGAGAATCTACCATAACACTTGATAAATTGTTCCAATGGTTAATTACCCCCCATTGTCAAAAATGTATGCCCTATTAATAATCTGAATTTGTCTGGCTTGAACTTCCAGCCATTGGATCATGTTGTACCTGTCTCTGCTAGATTGAAGAGCCCATTATTAAGTACATTCTCTCCCCTTGTAGATACTTACAGACTGTAATCAAGTCACCCCTTAACCTTCTCTTTGTTGGACTGAAAGAGCTCAACCTATTTAGCTTATTATTATATGGCATATTTTCAAATCCTTGAATCATTCTCCTGGCTCTTCTCTGAACCCTTTCCAATTTAACTACATCCTTGTTGAATTGTGGGCACCAGAATTGGGCACAGTATTCCAGCAGTGGTCACATCTCTATTCCTACTCGAGCTTCCCCTTATGCATCCCAGTACTGCATTAGGCCTTATGGCTACAATGTCACACTCAGAGCTCATTTAAGGTGTGCCAGATTAATTTTTTATCATTGTAGTTTTTTAATCAAAATGTTGTGTGGCACTAAATCAAATGCCATACAGAAGTCTTAAGTATATTACATCAACACTATTACCCCTGTCAACCAAACTTATAATCTCATTAAAATAAAAAGACATTGGTTCAGTTTGACAGGCTCTATTTACCATAAAACCATGATGATTTGCATTAATTACATTACCGTCTTTTAATGCTTAGTTAATATAATCCTATATCTGCCACTCCATTATCTTGTCTGGGATCAATGCCAGGCTGGTAGGCCTATAATTACCTAGGTCATCTCATTTAACCTTTAAAAAAATGGCACATTATCTTTCTTGCAGTCTTCTGGAACTTTCTCAGTTCTCCAATACTTATTTGGAATCAACATGAATGTTCCAATGAGCTCCTCATCCAACTCTTTTAAAATTCTTGGTTGCAAGTTATCTGGACTTGCTGATTTTAAAATGTCTGACTTAGTAGCTTCTGTTTAACATCCTCCATAGATACTAGAGACACAAACACATCTTTTTAAAAATTGGAACTCAAATCCTATTGAGGAAAATAGAAAGAAACATAAACTCTGTCAAATGAAGTGTAGACATATAATTAGGCATGCCAAAACAAAATGGAAGGGGAACTAGCAAAAGACACACAAACTAACTCCAATTTAACTACAGTACTTCAGAAGCAGGAAGCCTACTAAACAAACAGTGGAGCCACTGGATGATCAAGATGCTAAAGGGGCACTCAAGGAAGACAACGCCATTGCAGAGAAGCAAAATGAATTATTTGCATTGGTCTTCACTGCAGGGGATGTGGGAGAGATCCAGGAGCGGCGCCAGGGTTTTTGGCGACCTAGGCAGGGGTCCTTCCATGCTCCCGGTTGTCGTTGGTAATTCTGCGGTGGTGGGGGGGTCCTTCCATGCTCCCGGTCTTTGGGGCACTTCGGCGGCGGGTCCCGGAGCGAGTGAAGGACCCGCCGCAGAATTGCCGCCGAAGACCCAGACTGCGGAAGGACACCCCTGCCGCCCAGGGTGGCAAAATGCCATTCCCCCCCCCCCAAATCCTGGTGCCCTAGGTGGCCGCCTAGGTCACCTAAATGGAAGCGCCGGCCCTGGAGAGATCCCTACACTGAAGCCATTCTTTTTAGGTGACAGAACCAAGGAGCTGTCCCAGATCGAGGTGTCAATAGAGAAAGTTTTGGGACAGATTAATAAATTAAAGAGTAATAAGTCACCAGAACCAGATGGTATTCACCTCAGACTTCTGAAGGAACTCAAATAGGAACTTGCAGAACTAGCACTTAAATCAGTCTCTGTACCGGATGACTGGGGGATAACTAATGTGATGCCGATTTAAAAAAAAAAAAAAAAAAAAAAGGGCTCCAAAATCAATCCTGGTAATTACAGATATCAGGCAAATTGGTTGAAACCATAATAAAAAAAAGAATTATCAGACATAGATGAACACACTATGCTGGGAAAGAGTCAAGTCTGTTTTTGTAAAGGGAAATCATGCCTTGCCAACCTATTAGAATTCTTTGAGAGGGCCAACAGATATGAGGACAAAGGCAATACAGTGGATATAGTGTACTTGGACTTTCAGAAAGCCTTTAACAAGGTCCCACTCCAAAAGCTCTTAAGCAAAGTCAGGAGTCATGAGATAAGAGGGATGGTCCTTTCATGGGTCAGCAACTGTTTAATAGATTAGACAAAGGGTAGGACTAAATGGTCAGTTTTCATAGTGGAGAGAGATAAATAGCAAGCTCCCCCAAACATTTTCATATGTTCAACATATTCATAAATGATCTGGAAAAAGGGGTAAACAGTGAGGTGGCAAAGTTTGCAGACAGTAGAAAATCACTCAAGATAGTTAAGTCCAAAGCTGACCACAAAGAGTTACAAAGGGATCTCACAAAACTGGGTGACTGGCAGATGAAATTCTATGTTGATAAATGCAAAGTAATGCCCATTAGAAAACATAATCCCACCTATACATATAAAAGGACAGGGTCTAAATTAGCTATTACCACTGAAGGAAGAGATCTTGGATCAATACCACTGGTCCATTACTAGAGGCATTAGTGTCTCTATGCTTCAGTTTCCCATCTGTAAAATGGGGCTAATCGCACATCTCTACCTCACAGGGATGTTATGAAGATAAAAACATTGCAGATTTTGAGGAACTCAGATACTGCGGTACTGGGGGCCATACCAGAACCTAAAATAGATAGGAAACCAACATTTTACAGACAATACAGAGAGCCCTGGAGTTGAGGCCCTTAGTGTAGATTATTATATGATTAATTATTTTATATTGCAGTAGCTGTCATTGTATATTGGACTAGCTCTTCCTAGTGGAGAGGAAAACAGCGAGCGTGTTACTTTTGCAGTTCAGGGAAGGAGCAAAGGAAAAATAATTGTTAATATTTTTCCAAGGAAATGTTAAGCTCTAATGCTGATTTTTATGAAAAAAAAATCGGATGTTGGTATAAAAATGTCTGTTGCTATTGTTTTTCTGAATAGCAGCTGTGTGTGAATGACAGCCTGTGTGCAGCTTTATCATCTGAGCTAAAAAAAAAATGTTTTTCTCTCACCAAAGAGGGCCAGATTTGTTGATCCCTTTCTACATGAGTTGGAGGATGGATATGATAGAAAAGAGGCATGCCTTCCCATGGGGTTTGAAGTATATCTAGAAGCTATCAAGTCCTGTAAAATATAAGATGCCCTTCTCATTTAGTATCAAAATCCATGGTGTTTTCTGTACCTTATCTGAAATAAGCACACATCACTCCATTTTTTTCATCTTGGCCAGGTTTATCAAATGCTGCAGAAGTAGATTCTCTTGCAATGGGAGGGAGGCTGAATATTATTTATTAGGAAATTATATAATTCTCTGCATGGTTGCAGTTCTTTTCTTGGGCAGTCACTGCCATCTGACAGTTCAGCTCCAAACATTCAGCAAACAAATGATTAGATTTGAAAAGCAAATTAGTTGATTTCAGTTTTCACTACCAGCAATTTTGACTTGCAAACAAAAATCATTCTCCATCTGGTGGGGCCAGAGTACCTCCTGAAGGGTCCTGAGTGCACTAAATTTAAACTGAGTTTAGTGAGAGTTGAGGATGCTTAACAGGGTGTTGAGATGGACTGGGTTTAGAGTGACCTGCTTCTTCTACTTCTCCAGCTAGAACTCCAGGGGTCTGAATACTGACACTGTCATCCCTCATATTGAGGAACTGATATTCACTGTGCACTGAAATCCATAAATGTGCCTAGTCATTATAATTGCAGCCTTTCCCTGCCACATTAGAGCAGAATTAAGAGATGTCCTGAGACCTTTTCCAAGCAACACTCCACAGCATTAGCCTCTTTAGGATATGTCTACACTGCACAAAGAAGTGTGGTCTTAACTCAAGTTAGCCAACTCAGGTTCAAGTACTAGTGAAGATATGCTAACTCAGCTTTTAACTTAAGTTAGCAGCTCAAATTCATGCCTAAAGGGCAGCCTGGGGTTGAATTTGAGCTGTTAACCCAAGTTAAAAGCCATGTCTTCACTGCTGTTTTAACTCAAGTTAGCTAATGAAGGTTAACTAACCCAAGTAAAGAACATAGTTTATTTTGCAGTGTAGACATACTCTTAGAGTATCAGGCTATAATGCTGGCATCTCAGAAAAATAAAACAGTTTTTGGTCTATTCTGGAAGAAAACAATATTCTCCCACTATCCTCCTAAGGGTGGGGGTTTTATTTATTGGAGGCTAAGGTGAATTTTTTCTGCTTTAACGTTTTGCTTTCTTTTAGTAATTTTAAAATACAAAGACAGCAAGTGGGAAAAGATCATTATTTTTTATTAAAGACAGACATTCATTTAACCTATTTGAAGTTCAATTCAAAAGTGCTGCTTTCTTTGAATGTAAAATAAAAAATCAATTTAATGTTAATGATTACGGAAAAATTTTTACTTCTGACTGAAAGAAATATAACTCATCTTTTCTTTAATGGGAACAGTAAGTAAAATAATTATTCATGCATGCTTGCCATCTCATTAAGCATTTGATGTAAAAATCTCTCCAATAAAAACGCTAAGTGGATTTTTTTTTTGCAAGGTTGAGTTTTAGAAGGTTTATTATTTCCATTAGGCCTTGGAATACGATTATTCAATCAACCCACTTCAGTCCAGAAAGTCTCTTATGGCCTACTAATTTAGTGATGCTTCTTGGTTCGTACCATGATTGTTTAAAAAGATGTGCCGATAGAGAGATTGTCACTCTCCCCAACTGCTTTTTCTTCTCTTTTTTTTCTGGGTTATATAACTCTTGCTGCACTTCATTTGTGATAAGCACATTTTACAGCCTTTCTTGATAAGCCAGTTTAACTAGGATGGCGGGGCGGGGAGACCTCAAAAACCATAAGTGAGATTGATCTACAGGTGCAGGCTGGCATTCCTCCCAATGTATTGTTCAGCTGCTCAATAGTAAATTAGATATTTCTCTTCTTTGCGTTTTAAAATGCCTTCATCTTTATTAAAATCAACTTTTTTTAACTCCTGATTTCTGCAGTTTTTTGTAACAACATCTGGGATAGTTTTCTTGTAAACTGAATAGTTTCACTGCAGCTTGAAAAATTTAGGAGCTTGAAATCTAAATATGTTTGTGGACTTCAGGCCTACACTGGTATCAGGAGAATTCTGATTTGGTAGCATTTGATACCTGCTTTTGCATTCAAACTATATAAATATTAGACCCTCATTCAGGAAAATATTTAAGCATGTCCTTAAGTTCCATTAGTGCAGTGGGTCTTAACCCCATGCTTAAATGTTCTTTCTGAGTTAGGCATGCTTTCCTGAATCAAGGCTTAAATGACAACACAAAGTACAAGGCAGTGGAGGGTTAAAACACATTTGCCTTATCTGCAGTAGACTTTTCTTATTGCTGCTACTACCTGTTCAGCTTTACTGGTGGTGGCAGCAATGGAAGGATTAGTGTAGACAGAATTTTAAGCCTTGTGTCTTATAGACCTGGTCTAAACAGAGTTAGATGTCACTGTGCTAAAAATGCTGACAACTTTCCGGATCCTGTGTACCCTAATGCTCCTGCTGTTGCTGCAACAGAAGTATCTGGAAGGAAGTTAGCCAGAGCTGGGAATATGGCGGGGGGGATGGGGGACCTGGAGAAGATAACCCTTTTTGTCTCAAGATAATGCTGTTATACCCTGCAAGGCTGAAGAAATAACCTGTGAGTGCCACCCTGAGCTAGGTGAATAACTGATCCTTTGGTTCATTGGCAATTTCAAAAATTCAAAACAATATTCAGGCTCAAACCAAAAGTGAACATTTTAAACATTTTTTGATTAATTGAAACATCAGAAAATAATGGTTTGGGGTTGAATGAAACCTTTTGTTTTGTTTTCGAGCTTTCGTAAACATTTTTAACTTTTAAAATAAAATTGGAGGAAATTTTGAAACAAAAAGTCCTTTTGAACAAAAAAATTGAAACACTTAATTTCCAAAAGGTTTTTCCCTTAACAAATAATTTGGCAAAACCAACACGAATCTGAGGAATATTTCGGGGTCACTGAATCTTCATTTTTCACTAAAAAAAAAAAAGTTTGGGTCAAAATATTTTGCCCAGCACTAGTGCCAACAACTTTTACTAAATATCTCTGAAATATGGGACAGGAAATGTCTTCTGTGGGGTTTTAAAAATACCCTGTACTGTACAATCCATATTGACCTTAACAATTAGGCCTCAATTTGGTGACGTACTTAAGCACATGCCTAATTTAAGTATGTGAATAGTCTTATTCACTTCAGTGAGACAATTCATGTGATTAAGGTTAGGCACCTGCTTAAGTACATAGATGAATTGCATTCCATTCTGTATCCATAGAACTCAAAGTGGGAGACACACGATCACACAGTAAATCAGGGGCAAATCCGAGAAAAAAGCCTAAATCTTCTGCCTCCACATTGAGTTCTGTGTCCATTAACTAACCTCTGGTATTTGCTGATGGTAGTAAATTGCTCCCATGGTTCAGTCACTTCATTAGGTCTTACATCTTTGCTTTATTGTTATGATCTACCAAAGTCTTTGGCTGAAATCCTGATGACTCACCCTGGAATTTTGCTTGAAACTTTTGAGCTCCGTTTTGAGGCTGTAATATTGATTACTCTTTGAATATGATATAACTCTGCAGGGCCAAACCATGAGCTAATAAAATTTGCCTACTGTTTAAACTATCTGTAGACCTTAATTGGTGCTTAGTTTACCATAAATCCTTAAATCTGCTGCTTGTACAAATTCCAAAATCCCCAACTTTGGCCTTGGATTTGCTGTTATTTCAAGAGATTTTCAGAATGATGGATTTCTTCTCCTGAAGAACTTTCCCTAGTATAAGGTAAGTTATAAAGGTACTTAACAAATCTATAGTACTGGTAGTAGTTCTGCTTTCTCCCAGAAAATTAGCAATAAACAATTTCAAACCATGTAACAAATTTAATATAGCTCACTTTCTGTCATCCACTCCTGATCTGGTTACAGATTACATATGGAGGAACTTCAAACAAATTAAAGTTTGGGTTCAGCTTGGATAAGCAAATAAAAATGTAACTAAAGCTTTCCAAATCTCTCTTTCCAGATCCTCCACTCATGTAAAGTGATGTGGCTCCATTGAAAGTCAGTGGAACTACACAGATCTGAACTGGCTGAGGAGCTGGTAACTTCAGTGTGGAAATTATATGGGGAAAACTATTGAAAATATGCACTTCTGAAACATTTCCAATATTACTACTTACCAGTCAGGCAAGACTGTCCCTCTCTGATTGTCTCAACAATTTTGTCAGAGGGGCCAAAACAAACCCCCAGATCTAAGCACCTATGAAAAATCTAAACTTTGTCTCAGGCTGATTTCTAATTTTCACTGAGTTTGTAAAAGGGTTTTATCAATTAACAGCAGCAAAATGAAGTCTTACAGAAAGCTAAGCACGAGAACACTCTTTATCTGTAGTCTGTGACCCTTTCAGTTTTACACTTTACTGGAAGAAGAGATGTGTAACGTTAGAAAAAATAATCAAGGGGAAGAAAATTAACTGTCCTTTTTGATCCTGAGAGAGGATTTTTATTGAATTTTGGACAAAACTCGGGGACATTCTCTTATTTATTTCTTTATTGGAGCCCGTTCACTCATCTCTGTTATTGATCTCACTTCAGAGAATTTTGACCCCAAGTTAGCACGTGCCCAGCGTTAAAGCATGTGAGAAATCCCATTGACTTCAACTTAAGCGTGTGCTTCAGTGACTTGCTGAATCAAGGCCTTTGTGTCCTCTTTTCCAAAGAGACAACCTTCCACACCAGTGAGTCATTTTGTTCTTTAAACACTTGAGAAATCGTTACTTTTTTGCCACTTTTTTTCCTTTCAAATGACTTCAGTGCTGGTAAAAGCTGATGCACTGACAGCCCTGGAGATTGAAGTCTGTATGTACAGAGTGAGTACAGCGTGGGGCACTGGCAGTACAAGTCTCCTTACATCTCCCCGTTCATGGTCTTCAACAAAATTTCTCCTAGAACTTCAGTCTCTAAGGATGAGAGCATTTACTCTTCAAACTGATTCAATTCTGTATCTGTCTGGAGAGCCCACTTAGGTTGTACTGATTAGTGACAATTGTGATATAGACACTGGAAACTGGACTGGGCCCATCAAAGCCTCATCTGCAGGCTCTTGATGATTGGAAACTGCCTGGGCATTAAAGACTGAGCTTCCCAGACAGAAGGTATATCTAGACCACAGTTGGGGGCTGTAATTACCCAAGCCAGCTTGTTCTAGCGAGCTTACATACCTACAACAATGAAGCTGCAGCAGCACAGACCTCAGCACAGCTAATTACCCAGCATCCCAGAAAAGCTCACACTGCTCTCCATTGCTATCAGTATTTGAGCTAGCTAGATTAACGCTCACTCACATATGTCAACGCATGCTGGGATCGCACACCCCAGTTTCAATGTAGATATACCCAACAGGTCTGGGCTGGGTACTGTGGCCGCTCTTGTTATGCCAAGTTGGAATTGGATACAGAATAAAGCAGCTCTCTTTCAAGTACCTTAAGCACCGAGCGATTGCTGAACACCAGAGTTTTGACTTTGTCATTACTGACCTGAGACAAGTTTAAACTGGTGACCTAAAGTTGAAAGGGCTCCAGATCCCATCAATAGCCTTTAAGGCTGATCTTTTTCTTTACTGTATTTTCTTTATTGTATTTTTCTTACTACTGCAACTAGATTTTTATTCTCTACAAATGGACATTTAACACTTCAAAAAAATCAATACCAATTGGTATTTTCGTCATTTATTTTGATGCCTTGGATCTTTTATGTCCTCTTCCTGCAGGTTCTTTTACCAGTACAGAATTGAAAAAGAAAGCTAATTTAGCTGAAGCACGTGGATTCTTCCTGTTCTCGAAAGGAAACGCTGAATCTTTAACATATTCCTTCCACTCATCCATGTGAATGTGCACATCACCGTTTCAGCTGTGTCTTGTGACAACATTATCAACTTCTCTTTAGAGTGAAACAGAGTGTCAAGTTTAATGGCATTACTGTCAAGGCGCTTCTCTCAGGACAGTTATTGACAATGAGACCACCGCCCTGACGGCAGTCTGTGGTGTTAAAAAAAAAATCATTGATTTGTTTGTGAATGTTTAGTGCTAGTGAATTGTTTGACAGACCTGGAAACTGAAGTTTTCTATGTCAAGGGATGGTGAAGTCTAGCCCAGGCAGCTGTGTACCACAAGTGTCTCCATGCTGCTTGGTCAACGTGTCTCAGCCATGAGCTGATCAGCCTTCTTCTGAAGTGAGAAAATTGTTCTCTCTACAAACCCACCCAAGCCTCATCCTTGCCTGATGAGGCTGACAGTAAAGCAGTAATTGTGACTGTGGTGTCTTGCACTGTGGGAGTTAAATTCAGACTGCAGAGCTGGTTTAACATAGACCATCAAGCAGCCACCAGATAATGAATAGCCTGGGCTGGAATCCTATCAGTAAAGAAGGGGGCAAAAGCTCTATATCCCATTCTCAGTAGGCTGGTCCATTCAGGTCACTGTTACGTTATGTTTATATTCTATTTCTCTTGTGTAAACCAAGTTGTTGGTTGTCTTGGGTGGCAGGACAATAGATTTTCCCTTGACTACACAGGGCCCTCTAGCTATGTGCAAAAGAACATATCTGATGGCACGCTACTGTATCAGCAGTGGTTGTAAGAAGCTAGGGTGTTCTCTCTGAGAAGCAGTATGTGTAGATAAGTAGAATTCTCTTCCAGCTTGTAGAGTGTGGCCATATATAATGCATACTTAATCGGAGCAGTGTTGATTGATTTCAAAAATCATTCTCCCCCCATGAACACGCCTCTATAAGGCTGAGTGTTGTACCTGTTGCCTCTTTGTAGACAGGAGATAAGTAAATGGGAGTGCTTGAAGAAACTCTTGATGTCCACTGTGAGGAAAGCTTGATGCTTTACTGTACACTGAAAGAATGTCAGGAGACATTCTGCTCATTACAGGTGTCACTGGGCAGTAGCAAGGGTAGATGAATTTAAGAAATTATGTGGGGAGTTTTATTCATCCATTCCCACTTGCAGCATCAGATCTCTAAACTAGATGTCTAATCTCAAATGTTGTCCCAAATTGTTCCTGTGTTTACTAATCCGCAGTAAAATATTGATCATCAAAACATGTTCTCGCTGCTGCACCATGTAACAGATAAACACAATTGATTAAGGACACCTGAAAATAAACAGAATATAATTAGTAAACTTGTCCATCTTGGCAGCACGTTTCATGAAAAATTGCTTTTATGGGTGGGTATTGTGAATTAATTCGATTCCTGCCCTTTCGTCTTTCGTTCACCCACGGTCTGGGCTCTGACTGAACATTCTTTCACTAGGTTTATCACAGAGATTCTATGGCCACATTTTCAGTGGGAGATGCTGGGTGCTTATCACTTCTGAAAATTTGGCCAGTACAGTCTGCACAATTCCTCTGGCAGAAGAGGAGAGTCAAAGCGCAGCACTGTTGTAAAGTACTGTCTGCAACTGCTACAGCAATTCCACTGTTGAGTACGTGGGGCAAACCATTTTACAAATTGGAAAAACCTCCAAGTCTGTTACTTAAACCTGTATCTTACACTCTACATCCTATAATATTTTAGAAATGTATTTGGTATGTGGGTTTCATCTAAAATATTTACATGTATTGGAGCGATACACTGGCAGAATCCATTCTGTATGCACATTTTGGATTATACAAAGCTGCTTGGACTTTTTATTATGTGAAATAAACAGATTAGGGTGCTAACAGGAATGGGGGACACATTAGGGAAAATTCCCAAATACTAAAGAATCGCCCTCCACAAAGTATAATTTTGGTAAATTAAGAAAAGACAAATATATATTTTTTATTTCCTTTTCAGGGCTAACCCCCAAGTCCAGCATAGCTTTCAACTACAGGTTTCAGTGCTTTGCTAAATCAGGATTTAAGGGAAGAACAGTTTCTCTTTCCACACTTCCTTTTTTTAAAAATCTGCTAGTCACAATCTCTGTCACTCAGGCACCCAGATGGTCTCATCATCTAATTGTATAGCTACTGCAGTAGTCTAGATATTAATGGTGAAAACCTGACTCCGTTGAAGTCAACAAGAGTTTTTCTATTGACTTGAATGGACCAGGATTTCACTGTACAGGTTCAGCTGTGGCATTCTTATTGGTGAACACTTCATTGAGCCATTCCTTTGACTTCAATGGGTTTGCTTATCTAGTATAAGCTTACCAAGATGTATGGGGGCTGCACAATTGGGCCCTTAATCTTCACATGAGGTCTATAAATGAACATAAGAATGGCCAGACTGGGTCAGACCAACAGTCCATCTAGTCCAGTATCCTGTCTTCCAACAGTGGTCAATACTAGGTGCCCCAGAGGGAGTGAACAGAACAGATAATTATCAACTGATCCATTCCCTGTCACCCATTCCCAGCTTCTGGCAAACAGAGGCCAGGGACACCAACCCTGCCTATCCTGGCTAACAGCATTGATAGACTATCCTCCATGAATTTATCTAATTGTTTTTTGAACCCTGTTATCATCTTGAACTTCACAACATCCTCTGGCAAAGAGTTTCATAGGTTGACTGTGCATTGTGCGAAGAAATACTTCCTTTTGTTTAGTATCAGGGGGTAGCCGTGTTAGTCTGTGTCCACAAAAACAACAAGGAGTCCAGTGGCACCTTAAAGACTAACAGATTTATTTGGGCATAAGTTTTTGTGGGTAAAAAGCCCTCACTTCTTACATCTGAAGAAGTGAGGTTTTTTACCCACGAAAGGTTATGGCCAAATAAATCTGTTAGCCTTTAAGGTGCCACCAGACTCCTTGTTGTTTTCCTTTTGTTTGTTTTAAACCAGCTGCCTATTAAGTTCATTTGGTGACCCCTAGTTCTTCTGTTATGAGAAGGGGTAAATAACACTTCCTTATTTACTTTCTCCACACCAGACATAATTTTATAGACCACTGTCATATAGTCTCTTTTCCAAATTGAAAAGTCCCAGTCTTATTAATCTCTCCTCATACGGAAACCGTTCCATACCCCTAATCTTTTTTGTTGCTCTTTTCTGAAAATTTTCAAATTCCAATATATCTTTTTTGAGATGGGGTGACCACATCTGCATGCAGTATTCAAGATGTGGGCGTACCATAGATTTATATAGAGGCAATATGATATTTTCTATCATATTATCTATCCCTTTCTTAATGATTCCCAACATTCTGTTTGCTTTTTTGACTGCCGCTGCACATTGAGTGGATGTTTTCAGAGAACTGTCCACAATGACTCCAAGATCTCTTTCTTGAGTGGTAACAGCTAAGTTAGACCCCATCATTTTATATGTATAGTTGGGATTATGTTTTCCAATGTCCATTACTTTGCATTTATCAACATTGAATTTCATCTCCCATTTTGTTGCCCAGTCACCCAGTTTTGAGAAATCCTTTTGTAGCTCTTTGCAGTATGCTGGGATTTAATTATTTTGAGTAGTTTTGTATCATCTGCAAATGTTGCCACCTCACTTTTTACCCCTTGTTCCAGATCATTTATGAATATGTTGAATAGGACTGGTCCCAGTACAGACCCCTAAGGGATACCACTATTTACCTCTTTCCATTCTGAAAACTGACCATTTATTCCTACCTTTTCCCCCCTGTTTTTTCACCAGTTACCAATCCACAAGAGGACCTTCCCTGTTATCCCATAACAGCTTACTTTGCTTAAGAGCCTGTGGTGAGGGATCTTGTCAAAGGCTTTCTGAAAATCAAAGTACACTACATCCACTGGATCCCCCTTGTCCACATGATTGTTGACCCCCTCAAAGAATTCTAGTAGATTGGTGAGGCACAATTTCCCTTTACAAAAAACATGTTGACTCTTCCCCAACAAGTTATGTTCATCTATGTGTCTGACAATATTGTCCTTTACTACAGTTTCAAGCACTTTTCCCAGTACTGAAGTCAAGCTTACTGGCCTGTAATTGCCGGGATCACCTCTGGAGCCCTTTTTAAAAATTGACGTCACATTGGCTATCTTCTAGTCATTTAGTACAGAAGCTGATTTAAATGACAGGTTACAGACTACAGTTAGTACTTCTTCAATTTCACATTTGAGTTCCTTCAGAACTCTTGGGTGAATACCACCTGGTCCTGGTGATTTATTACTGTGTTGTTTATCAATTTGTTCCAGAACCACCTCTAATGACACCTCAAACTGGGACAGTTCCTCAGATTTGTCACCTAAAAAGAATGGCTCAGGTTTGGGAATCTCCCTC
This sequence comes from Trachemys scripta elegans, assembly GCF_013100865.1. Taxonomy (NCBI): domain Eukaryota; kingdom Metazoa; phylum Chordata; order Testudines; family Emydidae; genus Trachemys; species Trachemys scripta. The sequence continues at coordinate 111,170,533 of NC_048303.1, read as the reverse complement.
ACATCCTCAGCTGTGAAGACTGATGCAAAGAATGTATTTAGTTTCTCCACAATGGCCTTATTGTCCTTGAGTGCTCCTTTAGAATCTCGATCATCCAGTGGCCCCACGGTTGTTTAGCAGGCTTCCTGCTTCTGATGTACTTTAAAAAAAATTATTACTTTTGAGTCTTTGGCTAGCTGTTCTTCAAATTATTTTTGACCTTCCTAATTATATTTTTACATTTCATTTGGTAGTATATCCATCACGAACCGATGGGTTCAAGTCTCTGGGGATGCTGAAGATTATAGCAAAGAAAGCTAACATGATTTTCAGATGTATAAGCAATGTAATATCAAGTAGCAGGGGGCAGGTGGTGCTACCCCTCTATACACCATTAGTGAGGGAAAGTCTGGAAAGGTGTGTCCAGTTTTGATGTCCACAGCTCAAAAAGAATGTTGCCAGATTGGATAGGATTGAGTAAAGAGCACCAAAAATGATTTGAAGTCTGGAAAACATGCCTTTGAGTGAGACGCTTAAGAAGCTCGCTGTGTTTAGTTTAGCCAGGAGAAGATTAAGAGAGGACTTGATCTTGATCTACAAGTACCTATACGAGGAAGAGATTTCTGATAATAGAGGACTCCTTAATCTATTAGAAAAATATAACAAGATCCAAAAGTTGGAAGCAGAAGCTAGACAAATTTTGACTAGAGATAAGAGACAAATTTTTAACAAAGTAATTAATCATTGGAACAACTTATCTTGGGATGCAGAGGTACTCCATCATGTCAGGTATTTAAGTCTTTCTAAAAGATACGCTATAGCTCATACAGAAGTTATGGGCTTGATACAGAAATTACTAGGTGAGGGCTGGTGTACACTGGGGGGGATTGATCTAAGTTACGCAACTTCAGCTACATGAATAATGTAGCTGAAGTCGATGTACTTAGATCTACTTACTGCAGTGTCTTCACTGCAGTAAGTCGACGGTTGACGCTCTTCCGTCGACTCTGCCTGCGCCTCTCGCCCTGGTGGAGTACCGGAGTCAGCGGGAGAGTGCTCAGTGGTCAATTTATCACATCTGGTCTAGACGAGATAAATCGACCCCCGCTGGCTCGATTGCTGCCCGTCAATCTAGTGAGTAATGTAGACAAGCCCCGAGTTTCATTCGCTTTTGTAATGTTGGGAGTCAGGCTAAATGACCACATTGTTCCCTCTGCACTTAAATTTTTTTAATCTAACAACAGATAAAATCAGTACACTATCCTATCTCAAAATATGTAATTCTATTTTTCAAATGGTATAACTTTTTTAAATTAAAAAGGCATTTTTAAAAAAAGTGAAAAAGGGCATTGGTTTTTCAACAATATTCACAGTCTCCCCCCCCCATTCTTTTAACCAATTGTACTCTTAAAACTAGGGGTGAAGTTCTCTCCTCATTCAAGTCAATGGGAGTTTTGTAACTGATTGAATGAGATCAGGATTTCACCCTATGAGTTCATGAGTAGATTAGCTCCTATTCCCATGCTGGAATTGACTTGTTCTCCCTATTAAAAAATGAAAGGCAAGCCAGTAATCAGAATTATCTGGCTTTATGTAAGATTGTAATCTATTTTATCAGCTATTGAATGTTAATCACGTAAAATTTTCAGTAGCTGTACACATCATAAGGAAATGTTAATATCCACATCGCAGCCCCTCTCAGCCAATGCTGAAAGAATATTTGAGTACCATGCTAGTGCTGCCATTCTAAGAATTTTTTTTCTTTTCACATTGAAGAGGAGCAACATCACCTCTATGAATATAACTTGAGAAAATATCAGGTGCCAAAGGAATAAATATTGTCAATCTTTTACTGGATTCATTAAGGATAGTGCTAGTTATTTTTAAATAATTGTGTGTTTAATAAAGTATTTGGATTAGATTTATTTTGGATTGATATTTATAGCCATAATTACTGCATCTTTAGCTATAATTACTTACTGGCAGGTGAGAATGGAATACTATAAAATTCTGTGTGTGTGTGTACACATATTGAAATATAACAAGAAATAGAGTAAATGTTTAAAAGATAAATAAGGCCTGTATTTCCACTTCCACTGTTGTATCTCCTCTGGATCATAGAACTTGGGGAGAGGCAGTTCTTATCTGAGTCCTAAGTAGAGCACATAGTCTGGTCCAGAAGATGAATACAGCTGGAATGCTGGATAATAGCAAACATAGTGCAATTACATTTGACATTTTAGGAGGGGAGTGGGGAGAACTGCCAAAGAAACTGCCCACAGCAGCAATTAACTTCAAAAAGGGGAACTACGCAAAAATGAGGAAGCTAGTTAAATGGAAATTAAAAGGAACAGCCACAAGGGTGAAATGCCTGCAAACTGCATTGACACTATTACAAATGCCATAATGGAGACTCAAACTAAATATATACCCCCCGCATTTCTTTTAAAAAAAGTAAGAGGACTGAAAAATGCCACCAGGGGTAAACAGCAGAGTAAAAGAGGCGGTTAGAGGCAAGAAAATTGGAAGTCAAAACCTAGTAAGGAAAATAGAAAAGAGCATAGACTCTGGCAAGTCGAATGTAAAAGTATAATTAAGCAGGATGCTGCTGCAGGTGCTTGGCTCCCTCTCGGTAGGGTGAAGAGGAGGTGACGACAGCAGCAGAGGAGGAGGAGTGCACCCATTCAATAGGGAGGCACCACCAAGGAGCCATTGCCACTCCAGGTTGCAAAACCTGGCTCTGCCACTGGGGAGGAGGAGGAAGAAGGGAGAGGTGTCTGCTTGCAATGGAAGGGCAGGATACTTATATCTCTGCATGAGGGAGAACGCATGTCAGTTACACACTTAATTTCTCTCTTCCTCAGTTTAGTCATCTGATAATGAGGCTCAGAACAGTTTCTGTATCTGTGAGTTTAAATTAATTGATATTTTAAGTGCATTGGGATCCTGGTGTGGAAGACATTATATAGACATACAGGATATTAAGGTACCAAAATACCACAGCGATCAACACATTAGAAATGCAGAGAAAAGGAAACATCTGTTACCTTTTCCAAGCGAAATGACATTTTCTGCCTGTGACACCTACCTTTAGTTTTCCTGAAAATATTGTGACTGGAATAAGAAACATATAACTGTTTAACCACCCAAGGAAACTGAATCTTTTTTTGCAGTAATAAGACTTTTTGCTGCATTCGTGTTTATGATGCAACCTACATACATAGCGCAGAAACTTCTGCTGCAAATGTTTGGTGAAGAAAATAATCAATAGGAAGGAAAATGAGTTGGATAAATTTGTCACTCAATGGCAACCTATTCTGAATGCTCTGCAGAGGTCAGCAGAACCTGGAAGGACTCGTGTTAACCTGTTATTAAATGTGAAGTGTTGTTTGTGGGATCATGCTGGATTTTTAACAGAAACAGTTCTTCTGGATAGAAACTTGTGTGACTTCTTGTTTTTGGTTTGTTTGACTGCCAACCTGGGTTGTATTTGAAAGTGCACTTTTTGCTCATCATTTATCTACACAATATGTATTGGTTGACAGAGAGAGGCAGTGTGAAAGCTCTGATGTGTGAATAACTGATTTTTTCTGTTCTCTGGCAGTTTGGAAAACTTGAAAAAATAATTTATGTTGACCGGGGGAAAAAATGGTTGTTTGTCAAACAAAACATTTCAATTTTGAGTGTTTTTAACTTAAAAGTAAAACTAAAGGAAATTTCTAAACAAAAAGTAAATTTGAATTGAAAAATCAAAATGTTTCACATTAAAAAGGTCAAAATGAAACATTTTTACTTCTGGGGAGTTTGTTTTGGGGGGTGGGATGCGACGGGGTTCAACATTAACAGTTCCATGAACTGACACACAATTGCTATGTGTCAGTGGTGCAGAAGAAAAACTTCAGCTGAAAACTTTCACTCAGATCTACCACTTAACTCCCAATTAAGCCTCAAAATAGGGCCCTGCACAGGAGTGAATTTCACCCATTGTGTATTGCTTGATATGTATACTGCATGTGTTGAACGTTTAGATTCTAGGCTGAGTTGAATCAATCTAGACTAATCCCGTTCATCTCAACAGAAAAGGACATAGGAGGAGGATTAAAACAGCATTGCTTTTCACCTGGCTTGGTGAGTCAATACAACCTGAACCTGCTTCTATTCCACCTATTCCAACTGGTGATTTACCATCCACTGCAACAGGAACAGCTCCTAAGGGCCAGTTCCTTAGTGTTGCTATTTGTGTGTTTACTTGCGGGAAAAGGGAATAACATACACCCTCCTAAAGGTGCAAGTCTGTGATGAAGGGAAAATAAAAGGCACCGAAATCCTGCTATTTGAGAGAAATGACTGTAGGTTTTATTACATGATGAAAGGATACATAGGAAAAGGTGACTAGAAAATGGGTGTGAATGCCAGCAAATGGACAGGCATCTCTGATACAGAGCCCGTGGAGAAATAAATGTAAACAAGGGATTTTTCGCTTGAACAGCAATTATCTACATTTTACACAGTGAGCTTGTCCAGCACTAAATGCTGAGATGTCAGAGAGCTACCTACATGCTGTTTTTGTGCTGTCATATGGCACACCTGACAAATCAGCAAAAGATCTGTGGCACCAGCATTTGATGCCACACCCAGTAGTGTACCAGTATGTAACAGACATAACTGCAGTACAGAGAAATAGTGGCAGTAGCATTGACTATTGCTTCTTTGCTAGAGCCAGCACTCAAACAAATGCCTGCCACATCACAGAGGAACAGAATTACAGTGAACCACTCATTGACTCATACAAGTGTTAGAAAAACTGTGTGACTAGCCAACAAAATGGGGACATGGTGTTACTATGTCAGCAAAATGGGGCGCTTACATCAGTGGGAGACAAATTTAAGCATAGACACAAGCACAAGTAGGTTGACGCAAGGCGGCTTATGTTGACCTAATTTTGTAGTGTAGACCAGGCCTAATCATAAATGTTCAAGTCCCCATCAGTGCCTTAAACTGCCCATAGAATTCTTGAAAATTTCCAAATATCCATCCCATTGGGTATGGGAGTTGCTTCTCAGTGGTGACAGCATCTTCTCCCCTGCTCTGGAGAAGGAAAATCAGACTTGGCACTGTCCTGACATCATTGATTCTCCACACATCATCGATTCATAGATTATAAGGCCAGAAGGAACAGTTGTGATCATTTAGTCCGACTTGTATAACACAGGTTATAGGTATCAGAGGGGTAGCCGTATTAGTCTGAATCTGTAAAAAGCAACAGAGGGTCCTGTGGCACCTTTAAGACTAACAGAAGTATTGGGAGCATGAAGAAGTGAGGTTCTTACCCACGAAAGCTTATGCTCCCAATACTTCTGTTAGTCTTAAAGGTGCCACAGGACCCTCTGTTGCTTTTTACAGGTTATAGGATTTCCCTGAATAAATTTCTGTTTCAACTAGACCATTTCTTTTAGAAAAACTTCCAGTCTTAGTTTTAAAATGTCCCGTGATGGACAGTCTGCCACACATCTTGGTGCATTGGTCCAGTGATTCATTATCCTCTCTGTTAAAAATGTGTATCTTATTTCTAGTCTGAATTTGCCTGGTTTCGACTTCCAGCCTATGGATCTTGTTATACCATTGTCTGCAAGACTGATGTACCCTTTATCATCACAATTCTGTTCCCCACGGAGGAACTTACAGACTGTGATCAAGTCACCCCTTAACCTTCCTTTTGTTAAGGTAAACAGATTGAGCTCTTTCTCTATAAAGAGAACCTATCAGATAAGCTGTGGTCATTCATGGGGAAAACAAGCCTGCTGGGAGGAATTTTAAGACTCATTAAATTGGCATAATAATTAGTTCTTGAGAAAATATTTAAATAATTAATATGTGTAGGGTCGGTAAAAGAAGATACTTTTAAAGGTAAATCCAAATTAAATTTAAGATCTGCTCCTGCTTATTCTACAGTTGTCAGTAGACCCGATGAATCCAGTAACACTGTTCACATAAGTAGGCCCAGCAGGATTGGGCCTTTAACGTGTGGTTTTTAAAATCACAATAAAAGCTCAAATATTGTGCTTTCTAACCTTCACCAGATAATTAATTTTAGATGAAAAGCAGAGAATCGTGGATAAAATATTTCAAACATTGCTTTGGTTGCTGCTCAGAGAAAATGATGTTTTCATAAAAATGCATCAGTTGTCTCAGATATTTGATTTGATGAATTCTTGATATGTGACCTAGACCTTGACTGTGAGTTATGTTGACTTGAACATTATAGCTTATTTCATACACTATGCAAATTTACCCATTTGAGTTTTTTATGGTGATGTTTAAGGGCAATTTCCAATTCTCAGGTACATTTTCTAGTTGTTGCTGTATCTTGGATGGTGAAATATTTACACTTTTTAAAAATATGTGGAATATAAGTATTCTATCACAAGTTAATACATCCTGTTTCTGATTTACCAACTGTATGAATAACCAAATATAAACAAGGGTATGTTTGGTACTTGGATTGATTAAACTGTTATGCTTCCAAACTACAGGGGGGGGTTCTTCCAAGAGGAAAGGGCTCATGCCCAGAAATAAACATTTGTCTTAACTTTCCACTGCATTGGAGTAATAATCAGATCTAATCTGTGTGTTTCAAATACAGCAAATGATGGGGTTTGTCAGTATCCATGTGGTGGCAGCACAGGGTCATGCAACATGGGGTCCCTGAGATAAGGATCCTGACAGTACAATACATTTGTTAATAATATTACTCTACATTTTCTTAGTGCTATATAGACATTAACTAATTACACCTCAAAACACCTCTATAAGTTAGAAGTACTGTTGCCTTCATTGTACAAATTAGGTGATTGAGATCCCGAAAGGTTAAGTGATTTGCCCAGAGCCACTGAGTGGCATTGGATGAGCATTAGTGATTAGGACTCAGAAGAGTACTTAGCTCCAACTTCATGCTCAATCCACTAGAAAATGCTACTTCTGTTTTAAAAAAACAACCGCCATGCCATCTGTAAGAGTACCTGTAAGATACTGACTAGAGCTTATCAGAACATGGAAGGATGGGTTACACGGAAAATTTCTATGAAAATGAAAAATAAAGTCATATATTTCCATGAAAACGGGTTTTTGTTTTTTATGTTTAAAATCCCCATTCTCCTCAATGGCCCAGGTTCCCTGGACAGATTACATTAAGTGACTGGGGCATGGTCTTTGGAACCCTGATCCAGGACAGGTGACTGGGACCAGGAAATAGAGTTAAATCTCTCTTACCAGCCTTCCTATGTGTGTCAAACCTTTATTACACCATCCACTGACCTTAGGAAGGGTTAATATAGAGACAGACCCTAAATGGGGTATGTTCACAGAAATATAAAGGATGAAAGTTCAAAATAAGTTTGAAGTCGAATACATAGACTCATAAGATTGTTACACAGAATTCTCGTGTGATCCAGCTCATGGGAAAGAAACTGCTTTGATTTGTATTTTTAATTAAACAATGGAGAGATGAAACCACCAGTAAATACAAAATAAAACGGAAAGTTATCTGTGCTCTCTTCCGAATTTAACAGACTGCTTAGTTCCCAGTGGGTTTGTTTGTAACACTTACATTTTCTGGTTTGGGGTAAAGGGGATTGTGTGTTTGTTTTGGGGGCAGGTTTTGCCTTTCTCACTGGTTCAAAGCAGGCCAAAATAGTCCAAATAAAGAGTTAATCCTATAAAGAAAAGAATACCTCAGTATTTCCATCTCTTCAGGAGCAGTGGCAATTCAATTAATCCTCAGCTTATTGCTGGATACTAAGACTATAATAAGACTAATAACTTTTATAATTCTGTTGCTGTAGGTTTGTCAAAGCTTTTCTTTTTAAATGTATCCTTCTCCATGGCAAGTTGTTGCCATCCCTGCCCCAACCACCAAAGAAACGCCACAAAGCTGACCTCACATAACCTTCAAGACACATTAGTCAGACCCTTTTATTATTATTCTATTATTATTTATGTGTAAGGCATTTTTCAGGTGTCAGAGCACTGTAAGGGAAAGCACAACATAAATGTATATGGATGCAATAAAGTCTTGAAGTTTGGGTGAGGATTCAACTTTCCCAGCATAGCTCAGACTGAGCAAGAAACGATCGGTTCCAAACTACAGGAGTGTTTAGATTTGTAACTTGGATTATGGCTTGTCTCTAAACAATACTAGAAAGAGAAAGAAAATGGTGTTTCCAAATGACATTTAAATGTAGAAGAAGAAGAGATAACACAAAGTTTAAAAAAAAGGATTTATACCTGATAAGGCATTAAATCCTCAATTTAGCAAGGTACTTAAGTATACCTAATTTTAAGCACAGCAAGGTGCTTAAACAGCCCTAACTTTAAGTATATAAGTAATCCCATTTAAATCTATAGTGCTTAAAGTTAGGCATGCTTAATTAACTTGCTGTGCTTAAAATGAGGTATGATGAAGTATCTTGATGACTCAGGGCCTATGTGCTGAAAGGCCTGTTATCCAGAATGCTGCACAGGATACCGGTGGTAATAAGAAGTATAAATCAGATATGAAGTCCACAGCACAAAATTGCATATAAACATGAATTAAATTGTGATTTGAAGGAAATTCTCATTCTTGGAGAAGGGTGGCTTAGTGGTTAGCTTGGGACTTAGGAGACCCAGCTTCAGTTCCTGCTCTGACACAGCCTTCTTGTGTGACCTTTGCAAGTCAATTAATCTCTTTTTGTCTCCATTCCCCATCTGTAAAATGGAACTGATAATACTTCCCTACTTTACAGACATGTAGTGATGATAAATGCATTGAAGACTGTGAGGTGCTCAGATACAATAACTCCTCACTTAAAGTCATCCCGGTTGTTACATTGCTGATCAATTAGGGAATGTGCTCGTTTAAAGTTGTGCAATGCTCCTTTCTAACGTAGTTTGGCAGCTGCCTGCTTTGTCCACTGCTTTCAGGAAGAGCAGCCCATTGCAGCTAGCTGGTGGGGGCCTG
>NC_048303.1:110483218-110561173 GCF_013100865.1 Trachemys scripta elegans | reverse complement strand
TTTTTTTTTTCTCTTAATTAATTGGCCTCTCAGAGTTGGTAAGACAACTCCCACCTGTTTATGCTCTCTGTATGTGTGTATATATATCTCCTCAATATATGTTCCATTCTATATGCATCCGAAGAAGTGGGCTATAGTCCACGAAAGCTTATGCTCTAATACATTTGTTAGTCTCTAAGGTGCCACAAGTACTCCTGTTCTTCTTTTTGCGGATACAGACTAACACGGCTGTTACTCTGAAACCTTCCTCTAGTTCAGTGGTTCTCAAACTGTGGGTCAGGATCCCATTTTGATGGGGTCGCCAGGGCCAGTCTTAGACTTGCTGGGGCCCAAGCCTAAACCCTGCCGCTCAGGGCTGACGCCAAAGTCTGAGGGCTTTAGCCTGGGGCAGTGAGGATCAGGCTCCAGACCCCTTTTCTCCCAGATCATGTAGTGATTTTTGTTGTCAGAAGGGGGTCTCAATGCAAAGTAGTTTGAGAACCACTGCTCTAGTTCGAAAGAAAATACCAATAACATAACATTTGTATATCTCTATTCTAATTTTAAAAGTATACCTCCTTTAACTCTAATAATTTAATTTTTAAAAGAATGAGTACTCCCTGCCAGTTGTTGTGCTGTTAAAATGTTTTTGTTTTTTTAACATTCTTTCTTTGCTATGTGAAATTTTCCTACTTTGAGTGGGTCTATGTATTCAATGTTGTCAAATGCCCAAAGTGTGTGTGGTTAAAATAAATATATATATAATTTTTTTTTCTCTTAATTTTTCAGCTAGTGATTTTAGGTATTTACTAACAAGGCCTTTGGGCAAAAATATTCCCTAGTGTAATTCTTGACATCAGTGGAGTCACTACCGTACATGGATTAATTTAGTACTTTATATGTAGCCTGAAGGCTTTTTGGTTGTACAAGCCTGGCTTTTCAGCTCATTCATTTCAAATGAGCACATGTAACAGAATGTAATTGATGAGTGAGTGTTTCTCATGCTTTATAATTGTCTTCTCACTTTCTATTCCCTTCAACCATGTGGTAGAAACTGGTGCCAAGAGGATCTGTTTAGCAAACTGGTGGGCAGTCTGTCAGGGTAATCTGCTGGCGGGCCACAACACAGTTTGTTGACATCAACCGTCCACAGGCACGGCCACCCACAGCTCCCAGGGGCCGCGGTTCGCCATTCCCGGCCAACGGGAGCTGCGGGAAGTGGTGCGGACCGGCTGCTGCTTCCCGCAGCTCCCGTTCGCTGGGAATGGCTAACCGCGACCACAGGGAGCTGTGAGTGGTCGTGCCTGTGGACGGTTGATGTCAACAAACTGTCATGGCCCGCCAGCAGATTATCCTAATGGGCCGCAGGTTTAGTGTAATAGCTATAATCCATACTGTACCTTGGGCTTGGGGCCTATTTCTAAACTTTGTTGATTATTTACTTTTCTTGTGGCTTGTTCCCCATTTTTGGAGTTAGATTTCACTTACATGCCTCAAAGGTTTGTTCTGGTCTTATATTAGTAAAGCACTTGGAGAACTCAAATGAAAGTTTTATATCAAGTTCTTATAAGTTTACCTGAATAAGTATTTTACTTTACCACCCTGCTGCCCATCACTGTAATATGCGTGCCTTCCACATAAAGTAGATTAGCAAAGTGAAGTTACTGGTGTGCTTTTTGGAATCTCTAGCTATTATCCTAAAGTTCAGCTAACTTTGAATTTGGTTACCAAAATAAAATTGTAAAGAATGTGTGTCCCATGTGGCAGGGGCGGTGAGTTGTATGGGCCCGTGGTACCCGTGCTCCAGGAATATTCAGAGCACAGGGGCCTGGATCCACCAGCGTTCGGGGCCGGGTCTCTCCCCTGGCACTGCCTGCCACCTAAGCGTGCCTCCCGTGGAGCATCTCCTGGCCCTGCCTGCTGCCCCCGCCTGCTGCCTCCGGGCGATTTAAAAGTGCCTGAGGGCCACCACTTGCAGCGCAGCGAGACTAAAGTGACTTTCTGCCTGCCCTCGCTCTGCGCAGCGTGCCACTCTCGGAAGCGGCCGGCACATCCCTGCGGCCCCTTGGGTAGGGGTGGGGAGTGTCTCTACATGCTGCCCCTGCCCTAAGCACCGACTCTGCCATTGGAACTGTGGCCAATGGGAGCTGCGGGGGGCAGTGGCCGTGGGCTGCGGCACATGGAGACCCCCGCCTAGGAGCTGCTGCCAGAGGGGTGGGGGTAAGCATCACACCCCCTCCCGCACGCCTGCCCTAGCCCAGAGTCTGCACCCAAACTGCCTCCTAGAGCCGTGCTCCCTCCTGCATCCAAACTCCTTCCCAAAGCCTTAGGCGGGGGTGGGGGACTTGGACCTGTTCTGGGCACCACCAAAAACTATACAAACCTGCCACCCCTGCCATTTGGTGAAAGGAGATTGAGCAGTAAAACTTCATTCTTAATGAATAACTATATGTAATAACTACCTTCTGTTGTTTCAGTATGTTTAAATTTGCTTGAAGTTCAACCTGTTGCAACCAGCAGTGGTCAACTGAATGTATTCCTTCAAGGAAATGCTGTAACAGCAATGCCATGCAGACCTTCTAATATTTCAATAAAAAGGATTGCTCCCATGCCTATTAAGGTACTATAATAGTAGTAAATGTTTGAGCACATGTGCCCAAATACTGCAGTTACCAGGAAAAACTATTGATTTTATACAGAGGCTTGCTTGCAGGATATGCAAATATTAAATGTTAACTTTTTCTGAATATTTCATAATCATATCCTACAGTAAGTACTGCTTTCAAGTCCATTTAATAATACTAACAATTGGTGTTATTCTGTGTGGTTAAAAGTGGCCAGATTTGAGCAGTATTGTATACTAGCAGAACTGTAGCTCACTCTCCTGCCTTCTCATAACTATCACCCTTCTGCTGAGAAGTTGCAGACATCAGGGCATTGCAGGTGGTTTCTTGTGGGAATAGGTAGCAGTGATTAGGTGTCTGGATATTGTTGTTGCATGTTTTACTTACACTACATACAGCAGACCTTTAATAGAGGTGGTCCTACAGCATGTAGGCAATCCTTTCTTTCAGGAATCTCAGCCAAATCACCAGTGGTAGGTTTCAGGGAGCAACTCTGCCCCAAGAATTTACTAGTTAGAGATTAAGGCAGAGAGCAAAATATCCTGCTGGTAACTGCTCTTCCAAAAAGAGAATCTCACAACTAACAATGCGGCATTTCTTAAAAGGCCGAACAGTGCTTGCACACTAAACTTGTTAAACTGTAATACTATCATCTAACTCCCCCATGGTAGAATTTCAAAACAACCTAAAGATAATTAATTGATGGTGTTACTGTGTTCTCTGGCTTAATTTAGTCTAGTCAGGCCAAATAAAATTATTGTAAAATAGTTATCTTATAGTTGTACTGGCTAGAGTTAATAGACCAGTGCATCTGAAATTATTTGTACATATGATATTGTGACGTAACTTAGCATGATAGCAGGTTTGTTGGCATAGAAATGTTTTATCTTACACAAGATCTGAAGGGGGATGGCTTCATTCAATAAAGTATTTTTCCTCTTCTAGAAAGCAGAAGTTGAAAGGTTTATGGAAACTCTTTTAATGCGAGTCCAAGTAGTAGTGCTTGGTTGCAGTAGGTTTATAGTGTGTTAGCACGGAGGTGCTCTGTCATCTTGAGCAACCAGATTCTGTGTAGAGTACCGTTGGTCTTGCTTACTTTCAGACAAAGATTCCTCTATCTTGATTTACTGGCAGAAGGCATGAAAGTTTTTGGGATAAAGTTAAAATTCACTTATGGGAGTGTACTTTAAAGCTCTAAGCTTCAGAGTAGGCTAGGTAAATCTACATGTCAAGCAGAACTTCAATAATCAAATTGAGTTTAAATTTAAAAAACCATAACCCAGAGTGAATAAATCAGTACAGTAATAGCATAGTAGCTCAGCATGCCACCACAATAACATCTTTTGTAGGCTGTTAAACACAATTTTCAATTAAAACAGCTTACTAGATTGCTTCTTCAGTGTTGCTGAAGCAGTTTGAAATTGATTAAAACCTTCAAAATGTATGTTTTAAAGACAAAATTCATTTACACTTCAATGATGGTCTCTCCCAAGTACCAGATTGTTTATGCCTGGTTCTCAAACTTGCTGTTTTGATCTCTCTCAAAACTACTGTCTGGAAGGCATTGTGGCTAACATGTTCTCTAGAAAGAGACTGACAAAATTAGAGGGTGATGAGTATCCTTATCTTTCTTTCTCTTCTACCAAAACTACTCACTCCTAGATGTTGGTAAATATCATTTAGATGGTGATGATCATTCAGTATCAATACATAAAAGCCAACCAATCTGTGAGAATAAGTGGGACTCAGATTACATGTTATAAGTACACTGCTTGCTTAATAGTGACCCTGTTTGGACAAAATTTTAAAATAGGGCATGTTATCACACCAGACTCCTGGATTTGACAGGTTTATCCTCAACTTCTTATTAAACAAAAATTTAAATTCTATTATGGCAAGCCGTGAGGAATCTTACATCTAATACAAACTCTTTTTTTCTAAATGACAAAGCTCGTAGATCGTACCAAATTAACTCCTGCAGTGTGCCTTCAGTCTGTGTTCTGACTGAAAAATATTTAGACACGGGCCAAAAATAGAAACTGTTGACTATTAGATGATAGCTGGAGCTGGTAACTCTTCCTGAGGGTAACACTGTATTCTATCTAACCCTGCTTTTTGTTTGCTCTTGACTTTTTGAAACTTTTTTTAGCTGAGAATTTTTATACTTCATTCTGGACTAAATTTTTTTTTAGTTTGAGTAAAAACTGAATTATTTATATTATTCAGCTCCTTGTTATAACATGTGAACTAAATATTGAATGTTCTCTCTAAGGTTTCTAGTCGGAGAAGGCTTTCTATAATTCCAGAATCTGGATCCAAAGTTCCACATGACACAAGACAACGATATGTCAACTTTTTTGTTGAAGAATATTTGAAAGTTTGTAGAACAGTAAATGAAGCTTTTGATAAGGTTTGTATTGGTTATGAAGAAAAGCTTTAAAGATGTATAACACTTAAACTTTTCAAGTAAATGAACACATATTGCTTGCTATACATGGTTGTGGAAAAATGTTGAGAAGAGACCCATTAAAATCAAGTATGTGTATAAGCCATTTGAAAATAATCTAGTCATTAGCAGATAAAAACTAGCAATTTACTTCTTCCTTACACCGTTCATTTCTCTCATGTTGTCCAAGTGTAAAATATACTTTGTTGAAATGCGTGGAAGCTATCATAAAGTAAAACAGTTCCCTTTAAAATATGTCAGCATTTACATCTTTTATGAGCAATTAATACCTTAGTGCCATTCATGTTTGTAGTTACCTGTTTGGCAACAATCCTCATTCAAAAAGCAGCCACAATGGTCCAGGTCATTGTTTTCCCTGGAGATTCTATTATACTGTCCACCCCACCCCAAGTAAATACAAATTTACTCTAGAGATGAGCTCACGGGCACTAGCAGCCTGGGCAATATCTTCAGTGTGATCCAGATTTCTTGATTATTGCAATTTTGAGGGTGTTCTGTGAAGCTGTTCTGCTAGGGTCCCAGGTAAATGTCTGTAATTCCTTGTTTCTGTGCTCCATATTCTCCTAATGTCTTTCCTTTATTCTTAAACTGTTTTATTCTTTCATTTTCCTAACCTGAGGGTTGGTCTTCACTACAGGGAGATTGACACTGCTATAATCTATGCAGCAGGGGTTGATTTAGTTTAGCGGGTCTAATGAAGACCTGCTAAATCAACGGCAGAGTGCTCTCCAGTTAACCCCGATAAGCCACCTCTCTGAGAAGATTAAGGGAAGTTGACTGGAGAGCATCTCCTGTCGACTTACCCCAGTGTCTTCACTGTGCTGCAAGTCGACCTAAGCAATGTCAATTTAGCTGGTGTAATGTAACTTAGGTCGACTTACCCCAGTAGTGAAGACAAGCCCTTAGTCTCTTACTTATCCCCCTCAATTTGCCACATGTAAAACCAAGGAAAGAAGTAGCTGTTGCCTCTGAGAGACAGGAACAAATTTTTGCTATCAAGTGTTCTCCAAAACAGAAAGCCAGGTTCGCTGCAGCAAGTTCAATATAGAAACCTATCTCGTTAGCTCTTCTTTCCTCTTCAGTCAAATTGCTTCATGTCCTTCAACTTCTTCCCCTACACTCTTGCAGGAGAAAGCTTGGGGAATTTTTCCTAGCCTTAAAAATGTTATAGGAGCTACTGACTTCTTCTGGTATGCTCTGTAGTATTGCTTATATCTGTCCCCAAGTGTCATAGTACTAAACTGCCTTGAAATGGCACATGCAGAATCTACCAGGCAATAATAAAATAAAAACATAAATTAAAGTAAATAATAAAATAAAATAAGACAGATCAGATTTTACTGCTTAGAGCTTCAAAAAATGGGAGTGGAAATAGTATCCGCCCTCCAAAAGAAACCTTGACCATAATTTTCTTCAGACTTTAATGTTACACTAACTGTGTTTCACTTAGTTGTATAATGGTGCTCTTTATATCATTCAAATTCATCTATTTGCAAAACAAGATTCCAGTAATCCCTATCTATAAATTAATATTTAGGATTTATTTAAAATATCACTCTTATTTTCACTCAGAGGTGTTTACTTTCAAGGGCCTGACTTAACTATCTAGTTCCTAAAATGGAGTTTTTTCTAAATATTACTTCAAAATATTTGTACAACTTATTAAAATATGATAGTATGTGATTAATGTAGCACTTAAGTGTCTAGGACACTTCAGCTTAGAACTGAAGACATTTTCGACTGCAAAACCTTCTTAGACTCTGACTAACAAAGCTTGTTTAAAGATTTACAATAAGCTATATGCCCTTAAATTTTGGTCTTACTCTTTTAAATGTAGGCATTGGTAGAAGAAAAAGCAATTTATGATCGTTGTGGCAGTAAAAATATGTATCTGAACATAGCTGTGAACACCCTTAAAAAGCTGAGGGATCAAGGTAGTCTCTCTCCAAATGGTAAGAAATTATGTATGGAATTGGGCGGGGGGAGAAAGAAGTGATGTCTGACACAGATAAAGATCATTCTATTTTGCATCATTAATGATGATTTTATTTAAATTATGTTGGTATAAACATGCTTCTAAAAGGTTACCAATGAGATGCAATGTTTTAATTCTTAAAGACTTTCACTTTAACTGCCACAGGAAGTCTGAAGTTTGGAAGATGCATTTAAAAATCCTTTAAAAGTGTTTTTCTATTTTTAGGGCAGTCTTGTGGTAGCAGATGGACTAATACAACTGGATCTAGAAAATCGGAAGAGAAGAATGGTAAAACAATCCGATAGTTCTTACCTAAAATATGTAACTTCTCCCATTTACATATAAACTGGGGCAACTTTTTTCAACGTGAAATTAATTTTCATTCCTAGTTTCCTGGTCCTATTTCTATTGTTACATTTTAGATAGCCCCAAATGCCACCCATGACCAACATATGACCAACTTCTAAAACAGAATGAGGATGTTATTTTTCAAATCACTGATATTTCTAAAGACAAGGAAAGAATTGAATTTCTATATGAAGCAAGAATGCTTTTCAGAGTTATGGTTTTGCAACCTTTTGTTAGTGTTAAGTAGTAACTTGTTGAGTCATTTTAATATCTTACTCTATGTAGGGTTTTGTTTTTTGTTAATTTTGTTTGCTGTCAGAGACATGACAGGTATATAATTTCTGAGAGTGATCAGGTAAACAAACTGTAAAATGATTCAGTATAACTGAAGCAAAACCTTACATGTGCATCTAAGATGTCAAATCATGTTTGTTTTGAAATTCATTGTCTTATCTGCTCTAACCTCTCTTTAAATGCTATTAGATTTTTCAGGGATTGTTCTCTATAGAATTCTAAAAGGCTATGTTCTGACTGAGGAACAATTGCATGAGAGTGGCTACCCGCAACCAAATCCTGAAAAACCTGGCAGTGCTATATTGGGTAATGGCATTACAAAAACAGCTGTATCTGATGGTAAGTGAATGAAACCAGAATTTGTAAATGTATATCTATAACAGTTGATATGGAAAAACTGATTTCCCCCCAACACACACACAACTTTTCTCTTAAACTTAACTTTCTTTTGGTATCTGGTATATATTGTATTGAAATTGTGCATAATAGTGTTATGTAACTACTTGGGCCCTGATTGTTGCAAACTGTTACAAAATTCTTTAGGTTTTATTCTCAAATAATTCCATTAATGTTAGTAAAACTATTGGTGAGTGAAATTCTTGCCCAGAATTGCATATTCTGTCCACAGTGCAGTATTAGTAAACCAAAAAGGTTCGAGAGTCTTTGACTTCAGTAGTTGGATTAATAAGATACTTCAAGAATTTAATTTGTGAGTTTAAAAAATTCTTAAAGGCTTTTTTTAAAAAATTCTTATAACTGAAGCATATATCAGAATTATGCCGCAGGAATTCATATTATTTTAGTGCTAAATTGTTTTTGTCATATAACTTGACCAGCCTTGGAAAACTTGTCATAAAAATGTATTTACTTAGCTAGGCAAGTAGTTACTATGCCTATCACTTCCCTGATAATTGAAAAGGAAGAAGATCTTGTATTGTTTCATTTGTCCAGAGTGAGGAAAGGAGGGCAAGTAGAATTTTTTCAAGGCTGAATTTTAATTAGTCATTGAACTATCGTACTACTTTCAGCTTCCAAAAGAGTATGTTGTAGATGTGGAGAAATATACACTGTTACTGCTTCAGGAAAGCACATTCGTAAAGAAGAATGCAACTACCATTCTGGTAGAGTACTAAGACAAAAAGGTTAGTATAGTTTGTGTTCACTCTTGATGTAAGCCACTTTCAAAAATCATTTAAAAACTTTTTAATTGCTAATGTTTCATATTACAATCTTGTTTACCACCTTGAAGTGTGCTTGGATTGGGATGCAGATAAAACTAGAAATATCTGCTGTGCCCTGGGGATTGAGAATACCTAGCAACATATCAAATGTCCATGTGTAAGAAGCCTGGGTTTTACTGACCTAGACACACCATCATGGAGTCAAGTACAGGTGCATTAAAACATGTCCCTTGCTTGAGGAAAGTAAAACAAGTACTGATTTGTTTCAGTTGTTTGACTGCTTTTTGAATTTTCCTTTAACTTTTATGGCAGTTCCTGGTGGCTTGGAAACACGGTATAGCTGTTGTGAAGGAGTAGTTGGGTCTCCTGGATGCCAGGTTGCAAAGGTAGGAACATGTTACTAGTAGGCTTCTCAGACTTTTTCACAGTGGGGATCACATCTTAAGAAACAGTGTCTCAAGACCCACTTCCCTTTCCAGTACAATAGCAGGGGCTGTATACTTATGATCACAAAATAACCCTGTGGCTATTTTCATGGAAATGAAATAGGAAAGTAATTATATTAGAAATAGCTGAAACAATACAATTAGGGTTGTTTTTCCAAAAAGAATCGCATCTAATTTTGTTTGTTTTTGTGTGTCCTTTTCCTCCATTCATTTCTCCCTTCAGGAAAAAGGAGAGCCAGCACCTTGTGACCAGCTAGTTACCAATGGCCCACCAGTTGTCATAGATGTCAAGTTTATGAAGCACTATCTTTACAGAAACTTGGATTTCTGTATTAAGATTTAGTAGGTTGAGTGGAGAATGTTAAATAAAAGGCTCTCCTGTTTAACTCTAGTTAGTCTGTATCAAAGAACTTACACTCTCAGCAATCGAATAACACCTGGCCTACACTTAAAATGTAGGTTGACAGACTTGCGTTGTTCAGAGGTATGAAAAATCTACGCCACTGAATGAAATAGCTATGTTAATCTAACCACCTAGTGTAGATGCAGCTAGGTCAATGGAAAAATGTTTCCCTTGATCTGGCTACATTTGGATGGGGAGATGGTGGCCATACGCTGATATTAAAAACCCCTTCCATCAGCATAGACTGTATCTCTATAACTATGGGGTTATGCTGGCATAGCAATAAGACACTTATTAATCACATTTTAATGCTAATGGAAACTTCACAG
Organism: Trachemys scripta elegans; assembly: GCF_013100865.1. Classification (NCBI taxonomy): domain Eukaryota; kingdom Metazoa; phylum Chordata; order Testudines; family Emydidae; genus Trachemys; species Trachemys scripta. Next base: position 110,551,127 of record NC_048303.1, on the reverse strand, counting down.
CTCCATGTCCAGGATGGCCGAAAGGAGAACCTGGATGGCTTTGTGAAGACATTTATCAAACTAACTCCAGCTGATGGAAATCATGGTGTGTTTGCACTCGACTGTGAGATGGTATGGTTAACTTTAGGCTTCTTGAAATATTCAGCTCAAACCAAACATTTGTCAGCTACTTTTGAATGTTGCTTCATAGGAAATACTGTGTATAATTTTGTTCTAGGAATAAAAAGTGGTGGAATGGGTTTTCATTAAGATTTAGGCTGAACTGGATGCATTCTATCTATGAAGACTGATACAGAATTGGAGGCTGTTTAGTATTAGCTAAATAAAACGTGACTGCTGTTATCACATCCAGAGACTGCTCCTTAAGGAAAGATCGAGATGTAATCAATATAGGGCAACTTAACGGTTGCGGCAATCTGTGTTGATTTTTTGGGGAGGGGGGAAGGGAAACAAAACTACTTAAGTGTGGTTGCAGGAAAGGGTAGGTAACACGATTATTTGGACTCCACAGTACCTGTGTGGTTCTTTCATGTTACATATCTTGTATAAAGAGCAAAAGGCACAGAGGTGACACATTCTAAATTCTCATTTAACACTTGTTTTGTTTTTCTTTTAGTGTTACACAACACAAGGTCTGGAACTTACTAGAGTGACAGTGGTTGATTCAAACCTACAGGTTGCCTATGATACACTTGTTAAACCAGATAATGAAATCATAGACTATAATACTAGGTATGCATATCTTTTTTTTTTAAAAAAAAACCTGTAACATTTGAAGATGTTAGTGCCTTAATTCACGAACTGTTGATTTTAATTCAATAAAAACTCAGTTCAGAGAAGTTAGTATATATTTTCTATATTTACTTTTTTAAACTTTCTTCTGCCTATTGGAGGTAAATTTGGATACAAACAATTGGCTACCCCCTTTAAGTTAAACAAAAAACTCTTTTCTACATTATGTAAATTTTCCCTGTTTCTCCCCAAATGAATAGTTGCATTTTCATGTGACATTACTTACAAATCTAGAGATGTTGGTGTTTGTGATCGCTGTCTGAAGCATCACAACTTTAAATAACAAACTTAAAAACTTACTGGAGTAAGATTTGATGAAATGTGGCTGCTATTAATGCAGATTCTGTACATGTCCTATCTCCCTGTCAGTCAGGCAAGAGGCATCCATCCTGGATGCTAAAGTTTTTTGGCTTCAACCTCCTCAGGATCCTCATGCATTCCGTTCTGAAGTCTTGATTTCTGCCTTTGCTGAAGAAGCATCAAATGTCTTAAGGCAAGGCAACCTTTTTAGAGGCTTTTGCTTTTTACTTGCTCTGATTCACTATCAAAGAGGAGAAGGAGGAGGAAGAGGAAGTCCAGCAAATGCCAAGTCTGTGGGTTTTGCCTCAATCTGTCAATAGCGGGACCTGTGTCCTTGCAGTCCCCCAAATCCTCCTTCATTCTAGGCTTACGTGGACAATCTGCAGCCAGCTGTCACAGGAGTTTTTCTGAAAGCGGGGCCAAAGCCAGTAACCTCATTATCCTGGCACCTATGCTGGAGAGGAGAATAAAAATTGGTCTACTGTCAGAGTTCAGTGTTCTACGTTTAACTCTACCCGGTATTGGAATTTGAATGCTACAAAAAGGAATCCAGAGACTACCTCTTCCCACTGTTGTTCACTTGCTATATTTCTCACTTACTGAAGCTCTTTTAAATCTATCTTAGATTTTCTGGAGTGACAGAAGAGGACTTGAAGAACACATCATCATCTATTCGGGATGTGCAGGCAATATTGCTAAACTTGTTCAGTGCAGATACTATTTTAATTGGACACAGCTTAGAAAATGATTTATTTGCTCTTAAGGTAAAACATTTAAGCATTGGTTCAGTGAAATTTCTACAAGATTTTTTTGAAACCTGTGCTGTCACTAACTTTAACTTAAAAGTAACTGGTCTTCAGAAGAATATCTTTAGAATAGAATTGAACTTATTGCAGGATATAATGGTGCCCAATTAAAGTAATGAAATAGGGAATAAAATTTAAGATTTTGGCAGATTAATTGGTCAGCATGCTGTGGTTCATCATATATACTATGACAGAGATGAAATGAATAGCTTTCATATACTTAGATACAGAATAGAAAAAGGTATCCATACATAGATACAACACAAGCAAGCAAACGTCAATGAAAATTTCACTTTTCCTTTTAATTTTTTTGTGCTTTTAACTATGCAGTTTTACATCATCCTTGCATTATATTTTCCTTGATATTAAATGGGGGGGAGGGGAAAGAAATCTGCCACTATTTGCCTTTTTAGCATAACCTCTAATGAATTCACCAACTGCTTATAATTGCTTTAAAACAGTCGGTGCACATTTAAATAATTGAGCATATATTGGTACTGAATCACTGCTGAAGCAAGCATTGTTAAACGCACAACTTCTGTTGCATGTATTCAGTACTCAGGTTTCTAACAGTCAGAATTTATTGGACTGACACTAGTTATTTTTAAACCTGTGAAAGGCACTAGTGCTCAATGGAAGATTTCAGCCAAATGTAAAAAAGAACCAAGCATTTGGCAATCCTAGTAGGGAGTCACTGCCATTGATATTCAGAAGCTACAATTATGAATTTTTTTTCATACAACATATGAATGTATCAGGGTGCTTTTCATATAGTTTTCAGGCAAGAATAAAAAGTGGTAAAATATTAGCTTGTGGCCTAAAAATAGTTGATAGTTGTTGACTGTACATCAACTTAACAAACTTCTAGATCGTGGAAGTAATATACATAACGCTTTTCAGAACATATAAAGACAGCCCCAGCCCTTAAGAATTTACAATCTAATAAGACCAGATAAAACAGAACAGGAATAGTATGAAGAAATCAAGGGTGAAACCAGTTGAAGGAAGTGGGTTATAAAAAGGGACTTAAAGGTGACAGAGGTAGTGCTTTAACCATGAGATAATTTTTAAGTTTTATTTTATTAAAGTAAAAATGCAATTGGACTTGTGATCATGGATGTACTTAACACAGACCACTGCAATTTTTTTTAACAGCTGATTCATAACACTGTTGTGGACACAGCAGTGGTGTTTCCTCATCGGCTAGGCTTGCCTCATAAAAGAGCACTTAGAAATCTAATGGCTGATTACCTCAGACGAATTATTCAAGATGATGGTAGGCACTTATTTTAGTTTCTATATAAGCCATTGGTGATTTGCATAATAAAAGGAAAAGTACCAAGCAACAGCCAATCTAATAGTACGGTTGTTGCTGTTTAAAAACTTGCTAACTTTGTCTTAGATGAAATTACATCAGTATTGCAGTGTTCATTGTAGTATATACATAAAATACTGCAAGTGTAAATGTGGAAGTATTTAAGGCAAAATTGTCACCCTTTAACTTGCCAACTATCTTTTTGTGTGTGGGAATGATGCTCTTAATTTCACTAATTAAGGTATAGAATCTTGTGTAAGATTGCATTTTACATTGGTTGCACTTTAACATTTCTTCACTTTAGAGACTCTCTTCTCCATTTTCTCTCCCATGAGTAAAGTGAGTAATATCTCTCAAAGCGGAATTAACTTTCAAAGTGCAACTTGTGTATCTATGTTTCAGCCATTTTCATTTATGCACATGTCAATTATTTTGGAGGATTACTTTTAGTCCAATTTTCGAATGCAATATTTAGTAATTTTTTAATATTTTTTAAAGGCAAAAGTTCTAATTGTGACTTCAGTTTTTTTAAATAAAATTCTTTATACAAAACCGATGTATGTATCAAATGTATAGAAACATGAGCAAGGAAATCATGCTGTCTACAAGTAGCATTAAAAGGGGAAAAACCAATTTGAGAGAGTCAAAAAAATAAATGCCTGAGAATCAAAATGGAAAACGTAATGGGTTATGGCTGATAAATATTTTACATGCATATTTTAAACACACATTCACACATGCTAACTAGAGACATGACACACGAGGTTTTTTGTTAGGATACAAAATACCATCCTTAAAATTTCATTGGATTTCAGTTTTAAAATCATAAAAATGAATTGCTCAGTTGGGCTTAAAAGAAAAATCAGTAAAACTACATACACAGTACATGTACAATTACTTCTATAGACTAAAATGAGACATGCTGTACATTAGTCATCTGATTGAAAGCACTGAGTTCCCAGACACACACTTTTTTGAGTCTTAGGGGGAAAAAATGGAAACTGCCCGCAGTACTTCAGATTAGCACTTCTGTATTTAGCTCTTTGTTAACACAGTTCTTCAAATACTGTCTTGATCGACAATCAGTTCTCATTTTCAGAATGCTTCTATTTGCTGTATGGCAGTCCAATTGAATGAGACATAAGGATGCTTGGGGAGGAAAAGGGGCAAAAAGGGGATTCTAAGGAAGAGCAGGCACAACCTTTAAGCTGCAACATTGCATGGAAGCTGCACAGCTGGACTGTATTTCAAATGAGTAGAACCATTATGTGCAAGATTTTTGGTATCATCTGGAGCGAATAGTATACCTTTTTAAAAATAAATTGTGAAGAATCTCATTTATCTTAACCTGCATTTTTTCCCCAGAGTAATTGTTTGACTCTGAATCTTTATTAATCTGCCATAGGAGTTGATAACAGTTGAGGGCAATGAAAATGGATGTCATTAGGGCTACTAAATGTAAGGCTTATGTATACAGTTTTCCTTTTTTAAAATATAATTACACTGAAACACTTTTGGCTAAACTAATTGGGCCAAAAGTTTTGAACCTATACAAGTTTTGAACACAACTTGTATCTGAATGCATTTGCACTCAAACTCCAGGTCTACCAGGCTCCTAATTGGCAACTGTCTATGATCATGTGGTCTAGATGATTAGTTGAAGGCTTCCTTTCAATAAACATTTAGTTTGTGTAAAGGTAAATATTCTCCAAATACACCCTTGCTCTGTGATCTCACATTCCTTGACTTCTAAATTCTACATACTACACAAGTTTAAATTATGAAATTGTTGTTAGGCATAGTTTCCTTGAAACTTAGAATTTCTGTGGTGCCTACAAAATGTGAATCAATACCTAATATTATTAGGCTTTTTATAATAGCTAATCAAACAGAAAATGTCCGCACATAATTAACCAAAGTAACGGCATGATCTTGTTGCTTTTACTTGACTCCTTCACCTGAATCCCTTCCTACTATTATGTCCACTCTGTCATGCCCGGTGTTGGATTATGAGGTGCCTAGCATGCTTTTTGATACTGTAAAACAAGTGGTGGTGTCCAGAGCTAATGTAGAAATGTTCAGTCATATCCTGAACTACTTTCTTTGTAGTCAACAATATTTGTCTTCCATTTAATAGTTTTAATCAGTAAAGTCATTTAAAAAATAAGTATTCTACTTTTGATCTCTCTAAGCAAATATCTGATAGAAGATGACTTGTACCTTTTGAACTTTGTAATTACAGAGGTACAGTAGCATCTCTACATTAAGCCTGGATTCAGTTTTTCACTTAAAGCAGAGATTCAGAGAATGCAGAATAGTGTCTCTTCCCCAAAGTGGCAGGACACACTCTGTAGGTAATGTTTGAACTTCTGGGAATTTTCAACTAAATCTGTTAAATTGGATTTAAATCAAACTTTCTAAAAATGGAAACTAAGTGTTTTCTCCAGTGTTTGTTGGGGTGTTTTTGTGCAGGGTGGAGGGGAACTCGTTTAGCGAACAGTTGTGTTATCACCTAAACGCATTACAAACCTTCCTGGAGCATACATTTTAAAGAAATGTACGTCTAATTAAGATATATATGAGAATGAGGTCTCAATGAATTAGGTAAGTGATGCATTTACAATCACTTTCAGATCTCGGTCTCCAGGTTTTTAAGTGTATCAACATCCTGGCTAAAGGTAGTTCTGAATGTCTGAGAATTTCAGTAATGGTCAATAAATACGTAATTAAACAGGTAACCAACAATGCAGACTTTTATACCAACAAAGCTAGAAAATGGTCAGAACTAAATTCATGAAGTTAAAGCCTCCTGTTTGCTTTCTGATAGAAGAAGCTTGCCATATGATGAAGACAAATTTAAATGTTTTTGTGTAGGATACAAAAGGTCTTTGAAAGGCCTCCATATTATGATATAGGAATTTGTTTGGAGATGACACAGTACTTAATACAACATATTAAGTAATTACAGAACAGGTACTTTGCTGTATTTTATTATCTTAACTTGTGCAAATTATAGTTCTTCCAATGAATCTGGAAAGTACAATATTCAGGATTCAATACCTCTATTGTTGGGCCCTGCTTCTTTTGAGTTAATGGAAATTTTGCCACTTCAGTGAGTTGAGCAGATGCTATACAAAAAGAAACTAGCTCATGTTCTTAAATGGTATTAATGTCTTTTGTTTGTACTTGTATCACTCTTCCCTATAGATGTAGTTTCTATATGGTATATGTGATGGCACCAAATTCTATTTAAAAAAAAAAAGTTGTTTAAAGCTTGTTTCTAGCCTTTGAACACTATTATGGTGGCTTATTTTAATAGATTCTGGGCTAGTTGTTCTGTTGTCTATAAATCTTGCATATCTCATGAAGCAGAACACCAAACAGTTCTGTCTGCTTTGGACAACATCCCCCATCAACCACCTCCCCTCATGCTACCAGATGGAAATGCCCACCATTAGCTCAAAGACAAGGAAAAAGAATGGCTGCCTGCAGGTTCTGAAGGACAAATGGGAAATGAGTTCTGCAGGTTTAAATGCTTCAAGGAAGACTGGAAAAGGAATAGATTTTACAGCCTCCTAAACTTTCTGAAATCTTATTGCCAGCCACTGGAGATGCATCTCTTTATTTATTTATTTTAATGTTAATGACAAAACAGGCATGAACAACTTTTATTTAAGTCAATAGGAGCTGCAAATGTGTAGCTGGAGGGGAAAAATCGTTTCACCCCAGATTATTCCTCTTAAATTTTATAGAACTTCTATTTTTAGATTTGGCTCTAGCTATTGTCGAAGTTCAGTTTTCCCAGCAGGACGTTCTATCAGGTGGTGTCACTCCTAAGGCCAGGTGTTGAACTTCTCATTCTGTGTGGGGCAGAGGCAGATATGTCTAGTTTTACTATAAACGCAGTGCATTACTATCCTACCTTCCCAGCTGGATGTTTTCATTTTAAAGTAGACTTGCAAAAACATAAATTAACTGTGCAATGAGACAGTCAGGATATAATAGATGCATGTGGACTGATGAATGCCAGCCTTGATAATTTTTCCTATGTAGGGCACATGCCAAACATTTTCCTGTTCTACTAAAATCATGGATAAGTACACCTGACAGACGGTCAGGGAATGCTAACTTCAATTGCTACTCCATATGAGGTAGTTCTACCATTTCTTAGTGAAATAGCAATAAAAATGAGTATTTATACCTATTACTGCTGAAGTTTGGTACTCCTTATACGTTGTTATGGAAGTACTTTTGCAAATTCCTGTCATATCAGTCTAAATACTGAATTTCAACTTTGTCACCTGTTTCCTGCAAGATATTCAGGTTTAGTCCTGATGTTTGATAGGATGTGTGAGAACAACACTGGAGCCATAACAAACTGCATATGGAAAAGTGTTACATAGTTAGTAATAAACAAACTTATCTTGCAATTTTTTTCAAGGCTGAATACTTAAGACAATTGATCTTTCAATGATATTTTCTTGTTTCTTTACTTTATCTCCCAAATGATGGGCAAATAAGTGTCTGACATAGATCATGCGACTAACCCTCACCCTCCGTTATTATCCCTCCAGCTTCCCATTCCTGAATTAATTTTACTGCTGTACGCCAGTTATGTTGTTCTGCAACACCACCTTTTTGTGGGATTTTTTTCTTTACTTCTGTTTTTCTTCCTTCCACTGCGTCTCATCCATCCTCTACTTTCTCATGTCACTAAATTAGTTTTAAATGCAATACCTGACTACGCAGTACACTCAGAGATGTCCCAGGTTCATGTAAATATTGTTTGGTATGTTGCTAGTTTTCCATTCTATAGTTCACTAGCCAGTAGTGAAGCCGGGCTCTCTGCATCAGTCAGTTCTAGAATAATTGACTTTTCTGAAAGCTATGTTCTTTTCCTCTTTTGTATCTTTTTTTTGTGATGGACACTATCTGATGGGAAAATGTTGTTTACTACTTTTTAAATATGAATCTATTTTGTTCTGTCCTAGTTGGTGGCCATGATTCTAGTGAAGATGCTGCTGCTTGTATGGAACTGATGCTTTGGAAAGTAAAGGAGGATACTAAGGGCAGAAAATGGTGATTTTCTTCAAGAACAGCATAATCAACGTGAAGCGACTTCCGTTTCCATAATACTTCAGTATTAATCACTTTTAGTGTGTGTTGCAGTCAATGGGGTGCTTCCACAAAAACATTACTAATAGTGCCAGTGTAAAAGTGTATCAACCCCCCTGTAACTACATTGAATATTCAGTGGAGTGTACTTAAACAATCTGTAAGGATTTTTGTACAAGAATTATTTAACATTGGATGTTTGCTATTAAGAGTATAATTTTTGTTCAGTGTAAAAATGTGGTTAGTTGGAGGGGTTGGCTCTGTACCTACTACTTAACAGCTTTGCACTGCTGATGATCTAAACAGTAAGAAACAAGAACTTGGTTTTTCTATTTTTAAAACTTGTACCAAATTATCTTACAATACAAAACAAAGAACTAATTTGCCTGACCCCCTTTGGGGTGCCATTGCTGCGGTCTGCAAATCACACCTGGAAAGTCAATTTCTCTCCTACTTCTCTTCCATCCTCTCCCTCTTCTCTCCCCCTCCCCCACCAAAGAATGTGTAGAAAAACAAATTGGAGAAACACTACAATCTTCTCACCTATGTCAGTTTTTCCCAAGAAATGTATATGTGAAAAAGTAAAATGCATCTAAACCAGAAAGTAGAAGTTAGGCTACCTGTAATCTGAACTCTTGTTTATGGAGAACCTAATGATTTATATCTTTTATTTTGACCTGTTTTTGTTAACCTTACTTTGTAAAGGTGTTTTGGTAGGGTCACTTTTTTTTTAATGAAGAATAGTTAAAAAGCAATAAGCTGTCAGTTACAATCATCAACCTTAAAAAAAAAAAAAAAAAAAATCCAAATTAAAGGTGTTACTGTTTACTGCAAAGGACATGTTAGCCACTTATTTCTCACAAAGCTACAATGTTTTTCTTCATAGACCCATATGTACATCTGTAATCTGATCCATAATTTATGCTGTAGCAATAGCTACAGATTTTGGAAGTGGTAATGCGCAAAATATGAAACTTGTGCAATGTATGTGGTGTGATTTCTCTCGTGGTAGAGAGCAGATAGAGTGCATTGAAATCCCTCCAATATTCTAGCTCAACCTGGATACCTGTGTCATGTAGAGTGCCATTTTACTTACGCACTCTTCTTAATGAAATAATGTAAAGGAAAAAATGACCCCAAACCTCGAGGTGCTGGTGCAAGGAGGGTGGAGTAAACAACTGTATTCCAAATCAGTAGCAGGTTAAGCACCTGCTAGAAATAACCATGTGGTGGAATGCTATGCAACAGTACACCATGACAAAGGCTGCTTTGCACAAAGTACATTTAGCTAATGAAAACATGGGAGGTTGCCTGTAGAAGAGCCCAATTTCATTATTCCCCTTTCAGGGATGCATTGTTTCCTCACCTAGATTGTATTACAAGTTAAGCTTGACCTTCTAAATTAGGAGACCTATACTACTACCAATATGGAGGTTAGTTTTTTTTTTTTTTCTTTCAAATATCGACTTTACAAGATTTGGAATGGGTGCTTGTCACATCCAAAAGAAACTCATTACCTCTGAAAAGGCCACAGCTAGCACTAATCAACCTTTTGTTTACAGAATTCACAAATAGCAAAGAGACAGGTGCCAAAAATCTTTCTATCACAAAGTAGTACAAAACTTTCTCTAAAAATGACCTGAAATAGGGCTGTATCTAAAAACTCTGCTCAGGTGTGTGTTATTGTTTGAGGAGAGGGAGACTGCAGTGAAAGGGGGATGTTTGGTTTGGGTTTTTTTTAAATTGGTGGTTGGTTGTGCCGGCCAAGGACACAAAATGTTTAATCCAAACTTCTCGGCCCCAGGAAGAAGGCTGAATGCAAACATGGTTAAAAAACAATCATTATATGAGTTAATATACACATAGCTCTGAAATTTGTCTTGGACATGTGATTAATTTATAAAACGTGATGGTGTATGTACAGAGCTATGGCTGTATGTTTACCTATAGCTACATAGACTGTTTTAACAGGCACCCTGTGGAATGATGTAGCCATCATACCATCTAATGGGGTAGCTACAAATGCAGGCCCCTTAAGTGTCCCCAGTCTGACCTAAAGTACCTCTTTAGGGTCTTGGGGGCATGCTCACTCCAGCATCAGGCCTGTAGTGCTAGAGTCCTTTGCAGAACTCAGGGGAGGGGGTGGGGTGGGGTGAGGGAGGTCTTAACATTTTGATTAAACTAATGACATTTTACAATAAAGTGTTAACTTGCATGATTAGGGCTTGACAAGGTACTTTCATACACTGATATAAATGTTTAGGGGGTTGTTTGTTTGTTTGGGGCGGGGGGAGGAAGAGGGACATGTGGTTCTTTGATCATATCACTTTAAAGTCTCTTCCCCCCCCCACCAGGTTTCATATAGTTATCCTTGATATATATATATATATATATCGGAACACGAGAAGCGGTCTAGGTTTTGCATTTACAAGGCATTTTGAAAAAGTAAATGGATGCCCCTCCTCCCTCCCGACCAATTGCAAATTTGTGCCCCCAAAATGTGCAAGGTAATAGCATCACACACAGGTGTCTTAACAAGCCAACTGCTGTGCACAGTGTGACCTTGAGGTAGGGGCATTGGTCTGTTATAATTTGTCTGAACAGCTTTAACATTCTTCAGTAATTATTTTTAAAAATATTACAGCTGTGACATTATATAAACTGATCTGCACTTTAGGCAAATTGTGGCCAATCTCATTTTTGCCGTCTCACGCACATATATACAGGCACAGAGATGTGTTTTAGATCTATTTTCTTTACAGGTGGTAGAACTTTGTTTTCCTGTAGCAAATGGAAAAGCCTTTACAGCCCCTCCCGCCGCCATGCCATTCCTCTTAGTAGTTTTTCCCTTTAAAGCTTGGCTTCTCTATGCACTACCAGAAATGTCCAATGAACCAAGAGGCATCAGTATACAGAGACCATGGCAATGGGACTGCAAAGAAATAGCTAATTAGATTAGGGTCACAGAGAGAGGCTCATGTAGTTAAAGAACTAACATGGGACTCAGGAGCGAGCCGTAGATTCAATTTTCAGATCTTGCTCTATGGCCTTTCCTGCTCTATCTGTAAAATGGGCTGATAATTTTTTGGCTCTCTTGTGACATTATCTGATTAAAATATGACCAGATAGCTCATTGTTGCAACCACTATTATATATTTGCAGTGAATCTTGTACAAAGTTTGTCAAGTGAGGTGTCTATGATTTGCTGGTTATGATTACGCTATCTATCATTTTTGTATTTGAAGTTATAAGTATTGTCTCTATATCTGGATTTCAAATGTTTGCTCCTTGGGTAAGGCCCACAAAGTAATTAGCCAGCACACCTTGGAGGGACTATTCAAATTGAGTGATCCAACAAAAGCACATTTAACGGACAATGGACCATGGGAGACGCCCATCTACACTTAATGGAATTTCCTGCTGTGACTAGGCAAAATGCATGGACAGGTGACTCCAAACTCCATCTTGTTGCTGTAATTTTCCACAGTAAGAACAATGCGATTCCCTCCAAATGGCAAAAGCTATAAAAGGCCCCGGAAACATCTGCATTTTGTCATCAATCCTGCTTCTTACTTATGGAGGAACTTTGCTACAAACTGAAGCTCTGAACAAAGGACTGAATGACCCATCCAAGCTGTGGCTATATTCCAGAATCTTGACTTAAGCCAGCAGTTTATTCCAAACTGCTACATTCCTGAACCAAGAACTTTGCAATTACTGTATATAGTTGAGGCCTTTAACCAATTTTAATGCTCACCTTTCTTTCTGTTTATAAATAAACCTTTAGATTTTTAGCTACTAAAGGATTAGCCTCAGTATGGCTCACCCTGTCCCTCTTCACTGTCCTGCCTCTGTGGGGGAAGGATGGTGAAGAGGGGACACGGCGAGAGGTGGGGACGGGGACCTGGGGGAAAGTGGGAGTGGGCGTAAAATGGAGGAAGATTCACCAGGTAGCAGCAGCAGGGAGGGGCCACCACAGCCCAGGTGTCCTCTTATATCTGCCACCCAGGGGCTGAGCAAATTAAAAATCTTCATCTGACCGCAAGCGTCCGGATTCAGTTGTCAAACACACTAATGCGAAAGCCATTATACTGAAATGTAAAAAGATTCCTGCCCTCTTGAACAGCATGTACATTAGCTGAATGATGTGTGAGAACCTTTTAATAATGCCACTGAAGGAAAATATTTCAAAGGCTTTTAGTACGTTATTTGTTAAAGGCCACACAGTAAACTACATGCAGGCACACAAGGAATAGGGTGGTCACAAGCAAGTAAGTGAACCTTGCCTGATTATAATTAACTAATGATCTAGTCAGTGCATTATTAGACTCAAATACAAAATGAAAAAGCTGCACTTGTAGCCAAACTGACTGTTTAGAAATGTGTTTTACAATATGTAATACATTTATGAATGCCCATTCTTCGTGATAAACACTATGTGACTTTCTAAAATAACACCACGCTCTAATATTTATATTATCAAGTTATTTAATACAAGAAATTGGCTATTAAACAGCAGTTGCTTGTATCGCATAGATGTCAGCTAGTTCAAAAGCTCTAGAAACAAATTATTTTCAGGGCTCGCTTTTACTGCTGATTTCCTAAAGCGGTGTTGTCTGGTACTGCTACAGTATTGTCTGTTCTCTGGAGACATAGCACTGTTTTGGCACATACACAAAAATGTGTTGTGTTAGAATCACCATAAAATTTAGCTAATGAGATATTCTATGTTATCTTAACTCTTGGAAAATACCTAGGGTAGCAATGCACAATGCATTTCAGTAAGTGTTTCTGCATGGGCTACTTAAAGTAAGTATCACCGCATTTCCCGAAAAAAGATTCTATTGTGTGTGAAATGTATCTCTGAATTTATGACATTAGCCCATTCCTACTCAAAACAGTATATACACTCCTACAGTCTATGGAGGCAGAGCTTATTGTAAGACATACACAATGCTATCTGTAGTTCAACAATATTATACAAAAAGCTATACACAGTTCTACACAGCACATCCCATTCTGTCCCCCAGAAGACTGAGTTTTTGGTTTGTTTAATGGTTACTCAATATATGAAGATTTTTTCTGTCTTAAGCAGCTTCTTCAGCAGAGCAGTCGATGCCTGCATAGGTAAACTTCTCATACAGCGTGGTATTCACGTATGTCTGAAAAAATAAGAGAGGTTGAAGTAGGTGATGCATTTTTTTCTCACTTGCACCAAGCTGTGCTCTAATTACTGAGCGGGCTATAGATCTCACTAATTGTGTCTCATGGACTTCACACACATATGCCATGGAAAGATTTAGCCTTTGGATTTCAAGCTAGCACAGCTATTCAGCCTTACCTTTCGTTCCTCTAACATCCTGTTCAGTGACACCAGGATCTGAGCAAATGATGGCCTTTCATACGGTTTCTCCCGCCAACACTGTCTCATCAGGTCATACCTTTAAAAATGAGACACAACTCATGATGACTTGGATGCATGTCACTGAACACAAGGCGTGTAGATTCCATCTTAAAACCATGACAAGCAGCCCCAGTTTAAGGCTGGAATTTTTCAGACAGCCCTCTAAGAGATGCACCAATCAGCCCTGACAGCCACGCTGAGAATTGAATGGCCACATTCCCTTCCCCGCCTCCAGTCCTCCCACACCACATCCACTGCACCAGAGGTGGGGAAGCGGGAGCCACATGAGCTGTTATAACAGTGCTTCACCACCTGAGAAGCTCATTAGGCACAGGGCCGGCTCCAGGGTTTTGGCCTCCCCAAGCAGGTGACGTGCCATTCTGCAGCTAACAGTGCATTCAGGCTTCATACAGCTATAGTATTGAATATCAAAAAAATCACACATTTGCTGAATCATGGCATCCCCGAAAACTGCTAGTTTCGCAGTTAAACAATGAAAATAAAATAATAATTAATGCACTTGTTTGCTTACACCTCATCGTCACAATTGAGAGGCTTTTCCAGTCTGTACCCTTGTGGCAATTTCTCATAGAGTTCTGCACATGTCATTCCACAGTATGGTGTCCCACCTAAAACACAAGAGTTTGACATTGGCTTAAGCAAATTTTTTTCTGGTGCTATCACAAGTAAGGCTAACCGCGCTCAGCACAAGAGCTACAGGCTGGCTCAGCAACAAAATATTTGATGAAGGCAGGTAAAGATGAAGGAAGCTTGTACTGAGTAAATGGATTTAATATTAATAATTTTATTCATTATTTATGCTCTGCTAAAAACCATGCACGGTGTTTTTATAAAGTAAAAGGCAAACGGGCCAGAGCCTCAGCTGGTGTAAACTGGCGTAGTTCCATTGCTGGTGTGTCTTCCCAAAATTCTTACAGTCAGTGGCCCGATTATGATCTCACTTACACATACAGCAGTGTAAAGCAGGAATAACACTACTGAAGGCAGTGTCAGAGCAGACTTAGGCCCCATGAGACCAGTGGTAGTAAGTGTTTGCAGGATCAGGCGCGAAGTTATAGCTGGAGAATAATCTTAGGGCTAGGTACACAAAGAAATTTAGGCCTGGTGACATTGACTAGCGAGGCCTAGAAAATCACTGTGATTCACAAAGCCTGAGTTTGGCGCCTATACAATGAATGCGGAGAAATCAGCACCTCAGAATGGGATTCACAAAAAGCCAGCATGCTAGGTGGATCCTTGCCTAAGATAGCCGATGGGAGCTGCTAAGCTGGGGGGGTGTAGGCTCCTCCTCTGCCAGCTGTTTTGCATAAACTCACTTCTAGGGGCCCAATCCAATAGGCATGCTCTGAGCACGCTTACCAGCTTGGGCCCCAAGGTGACTTAGATGAAAGAACGCCTATCTTCTCTTCGTTTGTGTATGGCTCTGGGGCTTAGGCATCCAGACACCTAGCGTGGCTGCAGTAAGCATGCTCAGAGGCAGAAACATAGGTGCCTACAGGGTTCCGGGGCAGCTAAGCAGCGGTTTTGTGAATCCCAGTGCGGCCTGGGATGTCAGTGCCTAAATTGGCAGTTAAGTGCCTTGGTCCTTTTATGAATCTAGCCCTTGGAATATTCAATATTTAAAAAGTAAACACCTGCTGTAAATGCCTTGTCATGGGATAATGAAAAGAGGCTCTCTCTACCTTTCTCAGGTAATGTGGTACTTAACCTGGCCTGAGTTGGAATTGTGACCATTTTTTTAAGGGTATTGTGACCAGTGCAGGATGTAGTTAATAAATCAAAAGAAAACAGCAGACGATGTTTGAAAGCGAGGAATGGCTTAGTGGGCTGAGTGCAGGGCTGAGAGCCCAGAATGCCCAGTAGGGTACTGTACTAGAATATCCCATGCTGGTTTATTTGTGTACCAATAAAAATGGATACTTACCTAAACTAACTATTTCCCATAATAGGACACCATATGACCACCTGCAACAGGGACAAAGAAAAAGCATTCATACCTTAACAGGAACAATGATTAAAAGTGAGCAGGTGTGTTATTGAACAAGATAATTTGCTAATATACAGAGAACGTAAGTTTCAATTCACTATTTCTGATCAATTTTCTGTTTGGTAGTAAGGATCCAGGCTTTAAACCATATAAGGCCAGATCCTCAGCAGGTGTAAATGATCATTGTACCATTGACTTTGATGGAGCGACACTGATTTATGCCAGCTGAGGATCTGGCCCGTTTCCTCACTGTCTCTGTCTCATTTATTACTCAAAGTGCCAAAAACTCTTCTCAGTTTCACCAGTGTAACCCCAGTCACTGAAGTTAATGAAATTAATCTGGATTTACACTGGTGGAATTCATACCCAAAAAACCTAGCTCCACTTGCATGTCCCAGGGGATCAAGCCTTTCCCCCATCGCCCTCCACCTTCACTCCATTCTAATTCTAAATTGTTTTGTGTGGTCCTTTCTCTCCAAGATGCTCTGTTTGCCCAGGACACAAGCAGAAATTTCCTCATTCCAGGGGAGAAGGAAATTTTTTCTTTCCTGTGAAAGTTCTTGGCAAATCTTGCTTATTGTGTTCATGCAAGTAGGCCCATGGGACCAAATTCTGCTCTGTTAAGTGGCATAAATCCAGAGTAATTCTACTGACTTTGAGGAAGTACTCCCGGTTTACAGCAGTATACCCCAGGGCAGAATTTAGCCCACTGACTTCAATAGCACTAGTCAAGTGGGCAGAAAGTGGCTCTTAAAGGGATCATCAAGAACATAAGAATAGCCATACTGGGTCAGACCAAAGGTCCAACTAGTCCAGTGTCCTGTCTTCCAACAGTGGCCAATGCCAGGAGCTTCAGAAGGAATGACCAGAACAGGTACTCATCAAATGATCCATCCCTTGTCACCCATTCCCAGCTTCTGCCAAACCTCCTTATGAAGTTTCTTTTTTAACTACGATTATATTCTGCTAGTTTATTTCTGTGATTCCAGAAGAGACTGTCATGCAAAGGAGAATTATGCTGTACCTTCTTTTTGTCTCTTCACTTAAAGATTTACAGAGACTAAGTTCCATAGAAAATGACCAAATGTCACAGACGTCGCATAGAAATGAACCAACACTATAGTCTATACAGAAAATTTCAGCAAGGCACTTAAGCCCCCCAAGCTTTAATGAGACAGCTCAAGTACTTACAGTTATGCACATGCTTAAGTGCTTTGCAAGATCAAGCCCATAGAGTTTGGCCAGTTCTATCTGGTTTCCTGGCAAGTACTGCTATCACAGATCTGAACTTTTGCTGTTTTCCTGGACACTTGCTGCACTTTGCTGGCAGGAACTGGTGTTCGTATGGGCCTTCCAAAGGTGCATTTGAGTTTGAGTTTCAAACTAGAGATGCCCCTGAACTAACCCCATGTCCAAACGTCACATGTACTTTGTAGAAACTCAGATCTGGACTCAGACCCAAATTTAGCTTGGTTCAGTTTTTTCAGACTATTCCTTGTAGTCTGCTCTCATGGTGACACATATACCTGTGTTTTCTGAGTTCCAGGAATTAATAGCTGCACGATTAAAAACACAGGCAAAAAAACTTTTCCCTATGAAGCTTTGATGTTATTAAAGAAAGTCTTATTAAAAACACATGAAAGAACTGTACTTACACGTCGCTGTTTGTGGTGTACACACTGTAATTTAGCGATTCAATTGCCATCCATCGCACTGGGAGCCTTCCCTGGAAGTGATGCCATTAGAATTGCATTACAGGCTATTACATTAATGGTAGTGTTCATAGCTGTTTCAAAACAATCTTATTGAAACCTGCACCACAAACAACCATTACTTACATTAGTGAGCACTTACACAGGTAGCCCCTTCAAGTCAATAGGCCTACTGACGTACATGCTCCCCAACTTGAGCACTGGTTGTACAGTCAGGTCCCAGCTGTACAGCTCCCAATAAAGCAAAGAGAAGTTCTTTCCAAATGAGTGTGGTTCCAGTATGAAATGGAAACAATTCTGCTTGTATGATGCAGCATGATAGCTCACATCCTGTGCACCATTTCTTTCCCATTGACCATAAGGTGTTATTGACTCAGCTGCAGAATCATGGGAATTGGATGAAGAGACGCATTAGACAGTTCACTTCTTCCTCTTTAAGTGAGTCCAAGGGTTTAGTGCCTGGGAACTGGTCTTCCTCCCTGAGGATCCTTGCTCATAGGATTCCATCTCATCACTCCCACCCACTCCACCCACTTTTCAATGGAGCCTCTAGGGGAACTTGCAAGATTATTTTGAGCCGATGATTCATCAACATTCAATTTCACTACTTTCTCAGGCCCTGATCGTAACCTTAGGTCACTGGCTTTACACCAGTGCAGATCATGGAGGGATTCACTTTCATATATGAACTTTGTAAATATCAAAGTGGAAAATAAGACTCAGTTATGTGCCTTTACGTTGCTATTTCATTTTTCCTCATTACATTCATGAAATAAATACAAAGGCCAGGGTTGGAGTACAAACTTTCAGTTTGTGCAAATGATTTGCTTCTAAATAAGTTTGCCTTTCATTAAAAATAATCAGACAATTCTAGCTAGAGTTATTCCCATCCCTTGCATGACAATGTTATATCCCAGAACTCCTTCTGCACATCTGGACCGTTGCTTATGGTTGTGACACCCTTTTTAAGTAGTTCACTATTTCAGTTGTGAGACAAAGCTGCCTGTGAATAATTATTTTGTTTTTTTTCTTCTTTTTTTTTAATTTACATTTTTAGTACTCTTAATTATGACAATAAGACTAATTGTTGTATTTGTCCTATTTGTGACATGCTATTATTAAAACCACTGAAATCTTACTTAGTAGTAATGTCATACGTACCATTTACTCTGATCCAAATATCTGTATAGAACATTATTGCCATTGCTTTAACACATCTGTTTCGCACAATGGGAACGTAAACTGACATAGCTCCATCTACGTCAATAGAATTAAGCCATCTGAATACAGATTATAATCAAAAGGTTGTTTTTTTTTTTAAAAGGCTAGTGATGGGCCTCAGCCAAAAGGCTACATCCAAATATCCCTGAACTTCGCATGTGATTTTTGCAACTGGCTCCTTGGACTTTAGGAAGGTTAAAAACCAAACTTTGTCTCTTGGCCCCATCTCTAAGAAAAGACATAGTGATAACCTCTGATGAGGTGTGATTGTCTCAAAGAATGATCATGCTGAACACGTTTGTTTCAATCCTTACCATGGTCTTTTTAACATAAACTTCTTGACCTCTAGACAATCCAAAATCTGCTATTTTTGCAACATAGTTTTCTCCAACCAAGATGTTTCTTGCGGCCAAATCGCGATGAATAAACTACAATAAAGAAAACAGAAATTCTCGGGTAACCCAGTGTGGTTAGATGTTTAGCTGTGTGTGTGTGTGTGTGTGTTCTCCCTGTGCGCTGCCCCAGCTCTGTACAGACAGCTGGCATAGCAGACCTCAAGCGAATCGCCCAATGACCACAAGATCTGTTAAGGTATGAAGGTGCCAGGCCAGGTTTATTGTCAACAAAGCACGGTAATAGCACCTAGTAGACTCTACAAGAATACTAAGACATGTATGCCTGAGACAATGGATGAAGCTCAGTGAATGGCAGCACTTTCCATTCCCTCCTCGGCTGGACAAAGATACTCCCTCTGAGACACATCTTTATATCCTAATACAAACAAGTTAGTACTGCCCCTTTGACATAGTTAATCACTGCCCCCTGACGTGGTTAGTTATCACCTTGTTCATGTTGGTTCAATCAAAACATCTCTATTATGTACTGTCATCCTGGCCTTATCTTTTAGGAGAGGTCAGTGTGTTCCTGTTACCCTGGGGGAATGTTTTCGTACCAGTCTTGATAGCGGGGTGTTCTGGTACCACTTGATATCGGGACGTGTTTGCATGAGTATTCTGTGCTTAGCACTTCTTAGGAATGTGTATTTCTTCACTATCAGCCCTGCTCTTGGCAGATTCTGTGAGCAGATCCTGCCTTATACCAGGCCTCTGATACAAGGGCTTATGTCTCAGGCTCTCTTCCTACTACACCCATGACCCTTGGGTTTTGCATTATACTGTGTGCTACATTTAAAACTGCCAAATGCAGAAAACATGGCAAAGGAAACAATAAATTGACAGTATATTGAAAATAGTGATTAAAGCTTCTGATATAACAGAGAAAAAGGAAAAGGAAGAAAACAACGAGAGTATTAACTGCAAACGCCTAAACCCCCATAAATTACCATCCATGCCAAAATATCTCATGAAGCCACATAAACCCAACAAATCTGGCCTCCATCTGGGCACCTGGAAAGGCTGTAAGAGCAGCCTTAACATGGAGGTCAAAGGCTAACTGCTTCAGTACTTAATTTGTAATGAAAGAAGTGCCAGGGCTCAAGCAATTTTTTACATTCAACAAGCCCAGAGGTGCCAGGGCTATGAAGTGCCAAGCCCAGAAGTGCGAGGGCTCAGCCCTGGCAAGCCCTAGCGCAAATTAAGCACTGGACTGCACACATCCCTATACATAGTCACATCCCTGCCACCTAGTGCCAGTGTACTTTTGCCAGTGGCTACCGTAATGTGCCTGGGCTGGAATGCCACCTAATCCTCTCCCCATCCCCCTCTGGAATACCCCTCTGTCACTCTAGCCATGGCTAGAGGGGTCTGGAGATTGGCATGTCCGGGAGTTGCAAGGGGACACAGAAGCAAGCCAGGGAATTTCCACCCCACTGCTCCCCCTCTGGACAGATTTAAGGATGACACCAACATTCAGCCCTTGTTTTAACTTGCGCTAGTAATTTTCTGTCAATTTCAAGGGCCACAATTTAAAATAACAAGAAAGTCACACACTTTTTTAGGCGAGAGAGCACGTTTATAAGGTGGTCTTCTCACTCACTTACAGCTGACACTGGGTGGCGTGGCATCTATCTGTCACTGTCTACCGAGGTATTTATTAGAGGGAGTGGAAAAATGGGAAAACAAATTAATGACAATTTTTGAAATTATTTCCACTTCATAGAGTTTGAAACTGAACCATTTTTTTTAATTTGTTCAAAATTTTTGTCATACATTCCCCCTAAAAGTTCAATGTTGAAATGTTAAAATTTGAACTTTCAAAAATTTGAATTTTGGATTCTCTCTGCCTGCTTTCTAGCCTCTGATGTCCAGGGTTTTTTCACTTTTTTAAAACAAAATTCATTTTAATTTTTGCCAGACTTTAACTTTTCAAACCTTCCTCAATTTTGGAAAAGTTACAGTGTGGCAAAAGGAAAAAATGAAAAAAAAAAAGAAAAATTTTAAAGAGACAAAAACCCCTACCTGACTCATCATTCATGCAATAGTAGGGAAAAGGGGGCAGAATGAAGTTTTTTTTAAACATTTTTGCTTTCTACAAAAAAGTGGAAATTTTGAAAAATCTGAACGCTTTTAGCAGAAGTTTTAAGTTTTGAAAAAGAGCATTTTTGTTGAAAAAATATTTTGAATGAAAAACGTTGACCCATTCTAGTGTTTATACCGCGCTCATTAGCATAGTGTCTAATCACCAAAGGAGTGGATTGCTTAACAATTTCACTGCTGATCTCTGCTGCTTGCTTTTGTGTAGCTTTAACCAGCCATGTTCCACCGGCATGTCACTATTTTAAAAGGTGATATTCCCTGTGCATGAAACAACTTGAAAGTAGGCAAAGCAGCAGTGAAACAGTACATGTATGCATCCAAAGAAGTGGGCTGTAGTCCACGAAAGCTTATGCTCTAATAAATTTGTTAGTCTCTAAGGTGCCACAAGTACTCCTGTTCTTTTTACATGTATTGTGGTGAGGTCGCCCTTCCATTAGATTACTCTTTCATATTCTAAGCTATGAGATGATACAACCTACAAGGCACTCAGAAGAAAAGAAAATAAACCAATTCTATCACGAAGTACTTAAGCTAAAATGCCTTCTTTGGTGATAATCTTGAGTTTCATTCAGATTTATTTTTAAGTGTTGCATGTGTGCTCAGATAATATGGTGACTAGAGCCATATAAATAGGTGAGTGAGTGAGTGAGTGATAGATAGATCCACGTTCTAGAAGAAAGAAATCCGAGTTGGAGGAACAAATAACTCACCGAAGAAATGTATAAAATATCAATTCTGGTATAGCACTACCCATACATACTGAATAGGGGTGACAAAAATTAGATCAAGCCGTAAAAAATAAAGTGCTGTGTTTTTAAAAGGCAAGGAGCTCAGAGCTGACCTGTTTTTGGCTTAAGTAGTCCATCCCTCTGGCCACATCTGCTGCAAAATGCAGAAGCTGCTGAGAGGACAGAGTGGAGGCAGTGCTGTTGGCAATAGCAAATGCTGGGTCTGTCTCCAGCACTCTGCTCTTCCTCAGGAAATCGAGTAAATTTCCATGGGGAGCATATTCAATAGCCAGGTAAAGATACCCTAATGTAAAACAGAGAGAGCCGTGTTACATAACAAGCTAAACATGGAGCCCGTGTCAGTGATTATGCATTTCCCCCGATAGGGTCCCACTACTACAGTATAATGCCATACAAGATGCAAACAAACAAACCTTATATCTCTCAGGTGCAGAAGAAGATGGCAATGATGGCCATTTCAGAAGGATTCTTGTGATTTTATAGTTCAAAAAGAGTTCATAACAGAAAGGTTGCAGCCCAGCAGTTCACAATGTGGAATACAGTAGAACAAATACTTCAGGAATGGAGGTTGTTTGTAACTCTGAACAACTATGAGTGTTCTTTCAAAAGTTTACAACTGAACTTTGAAACTTTACTGTGCAGAAGAAAAATGCTGCTTTTAACCATCTTTATTTAAATTAACCAAGCACAGAAATAGTTTCTTTACCTCATCAAATCTTTTTTTTAAACTTTTCCTTTATTTTTTTAGTAGTTTACATTTAACACAGAACTCTACTTGCTTTTTTTTTTTGTATCTGCTGCTGCCTGATTGCATACTTCCAGTTCCAAATGAAGTCTGTGGTTGACTGGTCAGTTCATAACTCTGGTGTTCATAACTCTAAAGTTCTACTGTAGTACGTGGCCAGATCATTAACTGGTGTGGATCTAGTCACGTCAGTGATCCTCCCAGGTAAACGTTGGCTTATGAACAAACCTCCTGTCCAACTACCCCATTGCTTGGTTTTCAAACAGATTAATTCTGCAAATCACCAAAAAGAGCACTGCTGATCACTAGTGATCCTCAGACCACTGTTTAGCTATGTCGTGTTTTCTGTTTACTATGCATCTAAATATTTTATGTAAAAATCTGCTTATACTTTATGTTATGAACAGGGTGCCATCTTTCCCTTTTTTGAGTACAATAATTACTTTAATATAAGGAGAATTTTTGGCCTGGACAAATATGTAGTTTTATATTTTATTTTATTTTATTGTATAATTTTTAAAGCCAGGTAAACAAAATATCCTACCCCGATGTTCACATGCTCCCAAAAGATTTATGATATTATGATGATGTCCAAGTTTACAAAGAACTTCCAATTCTCCAGCAAAGTCTCTGTGATCATCCTTTGAGGCATACTCTGGAAATCAAAGAAACATTTATTTATGTACTCATCTAAACTGCAGTTAAAACCACACTGTTGCTACTGTTCATTAAGACAAGAACTTAGACTACTGGTTGATGTCGAAAAGGGATAAACTCCATGGTATTCCAGTCTTTACCTAAATAATAACATCATTCTTCAATCAAAAACCTAGAGGCCTCATAATGTCTTCAACAGTCACACCCAATATGTCACTCCTCTTATGGTATTGAGACACAATATGCCTTAGCATGTTATAGAAATCCATCAGCCTAAAAAAAGAGAGTGAGTAGATCTTGATATTGAAGTCCCCAAATACCAAACGCCTTAAAGCATCCAATTCAAGGGTAATAAAAGTAGCCAAGTGAGCTTATTCCAAAATCCATCGATAGGCTAACGTGATCGTACACCTGAAATATTTTTCACCTAGCACACTTACAATGCAGCACAAAATAAGACTTCTGTGAAGTCTGGTGTAGTAAACCAACTGAACCCATCTGCTGTTTACCTATGATGAAAAGATCTTTTAACATCTAAAAATGAGGATATGATCTGAAACAGTTGTGGAATATGCCTGGTTTTATATATAAACCTTGTCTACAGCTATGATTCATCTTGTCTTTAATTAAGGGTCCAATCTAACCCCACCTGAAGTCAATCAAAAGACCCTACTGGAAGGTGGATTGAGCATAATAATCCCTAAAGAGCAAAATCAACAAAGCTTGGATCTCTCTGATTAAAAGATACATTATAAATATTGGGAGCTTGGCTGGAGCGTTGCCCCTAAACTTATATTTTGATTTACCATATACAAGTTTTTCTTGTCCCTGTTTGTACTTATCTAGTGTAGCTGGCATGCTGGCATAGCCAGAGTGGTATTGCCCTTCTGGCCTATCCACACTTAGACCAGTTTTTCATCCATAAAAGATGCACACTGGGTGTGATGAATGACCAGTGAAGTATTATAGAAGATTTTGTGCTGGCTTGGTAAATCTAAGTATTGGAATATCCACCAGCTTTGGGGATTGCCTGCCCCATTCTTTGCAGTTCATCTTAATTGAGTGACCTCAGTCGGCTCCCCTGGGAGTCCGGTCACAGTGGCGTAGTCGTGCTTGAACACACATTACCACAGGTTAATTGGGTTTTTGGATCAAAACCACACACTTGTCAAAAATTAATTGTGATATTGGAGAGTTTAAGGGTTACAAATCAGTTACAGTGAGTGACCCAGATCCTCCGAAAATCCTGACAGAAAAAGCCTGGAAGAATTGTACTCACAGAGGGGGGTTGTCTTTTAATAAAAGGCCCCAGAGCAAGAACTGAAAAATCTGTTAATGGCCAGTAATCAGGAAGCAGACTCAGGCCTTGGCTACACTCGGGAATTCACAGCGGCCGCGGCAGAGCTGTGAAGCGCGAGTGTAGTCATGCCACCAGTGCTGCGAGAGAGCTCTCCCAGCGCTGTATGTACTCCACCTCTCCGAGGGGAGTAGCTTGCAGCGCTGCGAGCGAACGTGCAGCGCTGCAGGCGCTGATTACACTGGCGCTTTACAGCGCTGCACTCGCTGCGCTCGGGGGGGGGGCGTTTTCACACCCCTGAGCGCAGCAAGTTGCAGCGCTTTACAGCGCCAGTGAAGCCAAGGCCTCAGCGAAAATGCTTTCAGTGAGAAACCAGCAGCAACTTGAACAAAAGCGAATAGATCTTCGATTGCAGGAAAAGCTGATATGGAAAGAGACGCTGCTGAAAGAGAATGCCTATGTTTTGAACATGAACAAAGCATCGCATATATTTGATTGCAGGAATTAGAAGCTAAGGCAAAAATGGACAGACTTTAAGCTCCAACTCAAGAGAATGAAGGAACAGACTGTATCATCCCGAAAAGCCAGCTCCTCCCAGCAGCAAAGATGAGGATAGAATCTATCCAGTTTGTAACAACGTTGGTATGTTGTTTGACTGTAAGCAGTTTTCTGTGTACAGAAATATACCCCAACTCTGAAACCTTTTATGTAAATTCTTTTACTGTGAGCTCAGGTGAAGGTAACCCCATAACTTGGGCAGAGAATGTAAAAATCAATGGTAAAAGCTGTTTAGGGCAAATTACAGGTTCTAACATCACTCTTGTTAAAGAGGATCTTGTCAAAGAGGAAGATTACTTACCGGGTGAAAGTGTGAATATTGTAATCCTCTATGAGTTTACTGTAAATGTGCCGTTAGCCAGTATCCACCTTGAATGGAATGGCATTAACCATGAAGTTATAGCTGGTGTAAGGAAGTTATTGCCTAAGAATCTTTTGATTGAGCATGATATTAAAGCTTGATATTATGTCAGTCAGGCTAACATAAACCAGTCACAGGAAAGAAATAATCCTAAACCTGTGTCTATTAGGAATTGCCTATTGAGGAATTCTCCAAATGTTTGTCTGTGGAAATAGCTGTGTGTCTGTGCAGAAAAGCAGTTGATATGTGAATGAAGTTTCTGAATGTCTGTCTAATATCTCAGAAGTGAATCTGGAATTAGATAAAGCATAGAAAGAACTCATTGGTCATTGAAAATGTTTCCCTAGAGCAGATTAAAGTTGATGATCAAATTAAAAACCCAAACTAAGGAAGAAAGGGTTAAGCATCCTGCAGGGCAAATGATACAAATTCAACCCTTAAAAACATATGGGTAGCTAATGTTTGCGTTTTTGTGTATTTACATATATATGGGTAGCAATCAACAATGTAATCAAACAGTCCGTCTATGCTGTATTCTGTTATTTCAGAGATCAAAAGAAATTCTTAACAATTAAATGAACTGTAAACCTAGGATATCACTGTATCCATCTCTCTTCGAAATGTACAGCAAATCATCTGCAAATGGTGGAAAAACAGGCAATTGCCTTATGTGGATCTGTGTGGATGCGAGACATCTGAAGAAGTGAGGTTCTTACCCATGAAAGCTTATGCTCCCAATACTTCTGTTAGTCTTAAAGGTGCCACAGGACCCTCTGTTGCTTTTTACAGATTCAGACTAACACGGCTACCCCTCTGATACTAGGAAATGAGTGACTATTGTTCTCAGAGGGCCTCCGAGCTGTCACAAGAGAGCCTGAGACTGTATAAAAAAGGGCTTGGGTCCTGATCCTGCCATCTCAGATCTGCTTGCGGCTTCATGCAGGGGTAGCCTAAGCCACAAGGACTGAGATCCCAGCGCTGACTGGCCTGCCTTGAATACAAACACTGGACTATAACCTATGAACTATTTCTGAAAGAACTCTTTGCCTCTACAAAACTCACCATCTCTGCTATGAATTTGAATCTCAAGCACTGCACTCATGTCTGTGTGTATACTGATCTTCTAACCAATCTTCTCTCCCTTTTCTTTTTTAATACATTTTACTTTAATTAATAAGAATTGGCTGTAGCGTGTATTTGGGTGAGATCTGGAATATTCATTAACATGGGTGGTAATGTGTCTGATCCTTTGGGATTGGTAGAACCTTTTTATATGAGGAGGAATAAGATTTTCATTAGTTCTCATCATATTTAACTTGGGTGTCTAGGTGAAGGCCTGAGGCTGGGTTACTTTAAGGCAACTGTGTTGTTGGCTTCTGGGTAACCAGCAAGGTATTATAGAAGGCTTTGTGCTGGCTTGGTAAATCTAAGTATTGGAATATCCACCAGCTTTGGGGATTGTCTGCCCAGTTCTTTGCAGTTCATCCTAATTGCGTGACCTCAGTTGGTTCCCTTCGTATTCTGGTCACACTGGGTATCATTAAAAACTCAGCATTCACCATTCCACGCACCAGCAGCAACCATGCTTTGTCTTCATGTTCTTAGAATGGATGATGCAATGGCCACCCTTAAACTACTGCCAGTTTCCTTGGATAATGACTTAGAGAGCTGCATAACAACATCTGAGGATCTGCAATATTCCAGGGACGATAGTGGCAGTATTCTAGTATTTTTGGAACTTAGATACCATGCTGATAAGCATCTTAAAAGTACCTTAGATAGAGAAGTGATGCCTGACAATAAGTAGAGGGAAATTTAAATGACCCTGCAAATATACTGCCACCTTATCTATTTATTTAAGGCAACCTTGGCAAGTTTTAAAGGCTCTGTGCCATTATCACTGTGGAGTAGCAAATGTTGAGCTTTTCATGTGACCCATCAAACAGACTGAAACTCACATATAAGAGTCAGCACTCAATGATACCGGGTCAAACTATAAAAAACACACAGAGAGGGAAAAAAAGCCAACACCAGGATTCAAACATTGGCCAGGCAAAAGCAGAAGCTCATTATTTAGTATTTATATTACAGTAGCAGCCAGAGGCCCCAGTCAGAATCAAGGTCCCCTTGTGCCAGGCCCTGTACAAACCCAGATAAACATAGGTTTCAGAGTAGCAGCCGTGTTAGTCTGTATCCGCAAACCCAGATAAACATAGGGTCCTGGCCTCAAAGACTCTACATTCTTTAATGAAAACTGCTGACCTTTCATCCTTTTGATGGCAGCATCCATTCGTAAGCCATCCTTCTTAATTCGTGCTTTAAGGACTTGTCCAAAGTTGCCCTCCCCGATCACATCTTGAAATTTGATGTCATTCCACTCGAGGACTGGATAGATAGTGTGGTCTGAGCTGTTCTTGGCTTTCCTGCTCAGAGTGAGAGTTCCTGAGTTAAACTGGACAGCTGGCTCTTCTCTCTGTGAAAAAAAAATAACCAGGTGTTAGTAGTTGTTGTTTGTAACATCTGGAGTAATACCACAGAACTTATTGTCCACTCAATATAAGCATATGGGAACTGAGCCTTCTCTTGCTTATTGTCTTCTGCAGAGTCATTCCTGGTTTATTCTGTCTAAATGAGAGGAGTGTCAGACACTTGCTGACTACTTTTATAATAGTGTAGTGAAGGCTGACAGAAAGTAGGCTACAGGGTTGGATAAGCTTCCCTCTTCATATTGAGGAGGTTCTACTGCCATGTCGGGGAAGAAAGAAGAGAAAGTGAAACATCTGAGCAAACTATTACATCTAGCAACTAAATCGTCTCCACTCTCTCCCTTGCCTAATCAGGCTGTGGTGCAGCAAATAGTCTGCTGTGTTTGAAGGGTCATCCTCACTTTAATTAATGCATCCCCATAGGATTTGCTTCTGTGGAAGAAAAGTGTGTAGGGAGAGTTTCCGTGGGACCTAACAACTGGTGATCAAGGCCCATACTGTCCACTGTATGAAAGAAGCTGGTAAAGGTGTGGTGCTGCCATTGGCTGGCTCCTGGCCTGCTGTGTCCATCTCTAAAAACTGTGGAGGAGCAGTTACTGGGGCTCAGAGTAGCAGCAACTTGCACTGCATTTTACAACCCACGGTGCAGCTTAAGTGGAGACCACGCCACACAGAGTAGTGTGTTCACAAGCCTTTCTCTGGTCTGGCAGCGCATGCCTCCTGTCCTCACACACATCAGATCACAAACTGGTTCTGCAAAGGAGACAGAAGCAGCAAAGCAGAAGGGGAGACATAGTACATAGCTGCCTTCCTCCTCTAGGTGGACCCTCTACTTCATATCCCACAATTGTGACCCCCTGCTCACCTCCGGGTCAGTGGTAGGAAAGCTTGATACTATTAATGCTAACACATGCATTACAGGGCAGCTTTATTTTGAAAGTCAGAAGAGGAGGAGGAGGGAACCATCAGGAAAAGACAACAGAGGAGGCTGAGATGAACTGCACCGACAAAGCAAAACTGGAAACTCACCACCACGTTTTGGAAGGCTTGAGCCATTCTGCGCTGGAAGTTGGCTCGCTTTAGCTGCAGCATGATGAGAAAGGCCAGCAGGATTGTCAGGCAGGTCATCCCTGCTGAGCCAAGGATAGCAATCAGCAGCATTTTCCCTCCCTTCGATTCATACGGAGCTGTTGAGGGGAAAATGGTACTTAACAGCATCTGGTTAACATTGACAATCCTCTGAGGGAAGTAAATATTAGCGTTCTCATTCTACAGATACACAAATGGAAGCACAGAGAACTTGGGCCTCATCTTCAGTAGGGCTGAGGAGCTGTGGCTCCACTGATTTCAACTGGGCTGGGGGTGCTCAGCATCTCTGAAAATCAGTCTGTGGGTGGCCAGGCTGGTGACATTCCATGGCCTGTGTTATGCAGGAGGTCAGATTTGATGAGCTAATGGTCCCTTCTGGCTTTAAACTTTAAGCATCTATGAAACGTTGGGCCCTCAATAACTGGGGCACTGAAAGTCAGCGGCCACTTTTGGAAATTGTGTGACTTGCCCCAGGCCACACATTGAGCCAATAACAGAGCTGGGATTCAAATTCTAAGGCCTTTGTCTGGATGTGCATTGTGTATATTTATGTTAAAATACAACAACATTCAGAGTAACAAATAAATAAAATCTCAGGTGTTCATAGTCCCCAGCTCTGTTCTCAGCTTGCTAACCCACATGGCCTCCCAGACCATCCAGACATGGTTTGGATTGAGTTCAGTACGCTGGAGTAACCAACCTTTTGTTTCCGAGAGAGTCTTCAGTTCAAGAGAAGGGTTTGGGTTGCTCAGTCCAATATTGTTCTGTGCACTCATCTGAACCAGATACACAGTATTCGGCTCGAGGCCCTTGAGATGATACTGCGTGATGGTTGTGTTTTTTATTGTGATGTCAATGTGGTTGTACTCAGCCTTGCCATAAATCTTGTAGCTGATGATGATGGAGGAGATGGACTGTCCTGCAGCAGTTGACCAAGAGATGATGGCAGAGGTGTCCGTGATGTTGAAAAACTTGATGTTGTCAGGTGACGGTGGGATTCCTATGAACAAAAAAAGAACACGTTCCAGTTTACATCCATCCTTGCTCCTTCTTTTAGTGCCAATCCTTTCCCCAATACTCCCAGTGGCTTAAACAGAACCAGGATCAGGGTGACAGTAAATGAAACTTGACTATGTTTCTATAAACTTGACATGGTGCATTTCATGCTGGCACCAACTATTGCAGTGCTGAACACTTCCAGCAGATTCCTCGTGGTATTCCCTATCCTTGCTAGGAAAAAGAAGACACTGCTCCAGGTACTATCCTAGACAAAGGGATTCCTCTTGAATTAGAGCAGCATAATTTTACCTCCCGACTGGATCAGCATCCCCCTGTGGCTCCAGCATCCCTCACTTTTCATTGCTTTAAGGCCTGTTTTCCTTGTCCATCTAACAGCCGTTAGGAAGGGTAGAAGTCAACAGCAAAACTCCCACAGATTTCAATGGGAGCAGGATTGAGCCCCTAGCTGGTGGCTGCAACCACAGCTGGCAAGACAAGTTCTCCTCAGAATAATATACCTATCGTGATATTTCCAGAAGCAGGTCACCACTGTCATGTTTGTAATACATGCAGGGCCCAGCTGTGCAACCTTTACCAGTGTGGGTAAGCATCTATGCGAATGGGATTAGCACTGAGGTTGCAGGCGTGAGCAGTGCAGAGATGTGTCCTTCCAGAGGAGTGTACTAGAAGCACTGTGCCTCAGGCAAGCACAATGACTTCATGAGCCCCCAGGGAGTGTGGCTGCGGTGACAGTACTCTGGGGGGCAGGTGAGTCTATGGCCTTACCACATTCTCATCCCTTCCTACCTCCTTTGAGGATTCTAGCACCAACATTACGACAGACTCAACTACTCTCTGCACTCAGTATAGTGCACAAACATTGCACCTTCTCCTCACCGTTCAGTGCTTGGTACAACTCAGCCAGATTTTCTGAATCAATGGAGATCCTGTTGTCTTGGATGGAGCTGTGGGTGCCAGCACTTCTGAGAATCAGGCCCTCAGGGTGGGATTTTCAAGAGCACCTAAGTGATTTAGGAGCACATGTCCCATTGAAAGTCACTGAGACCTGTGCTCCTGAGTCACTTAGGAACTTTTGAAACTCACATCCTTAGTCTCTGACTGGGGGATAAGAATTAGTGCTGACCCTCAGCTATCCCTCTTAACAATAGCTAAAAGCAGCTGTAAATGCGCATTCAGAAGCACTATGCTATCATTGCAGAGGATTGGTGTGACGTTGCACTCCATATGTTTTATGGAAATATGTTTATAAGTGTAAATATAATGTAACTGGAATATGCTTTATACAAAAGGTCTCTCGTAAGGTATCATTACAAAGCTTATAATCTACTGAGTGTGTTCATCCTATTTGTATGAATGTATCATTCTTGTATCTGAAGCTAGAAATATGAAGTATTACTCTGAAGTCCTATTGTAACTATGCAAAGGGTGGGCCATTGATGGTGGCTTGGAATCTTGATGGCTCCCATTAACTAGGACAATTGGTTGTGAATGGCTCTGTTTACTCGCAAACCTTCCTGGGTACGTGCAGGCCAGCCCTGAAAGAATGGAGAATGTGATCACGTCACCTGGTACTGGAATCCATCTTAAACCTGGTGCTTTTCCATTTAGAAGGAAGGGTGGGGACCCAGACAGACAAAAGGTTCCTGCCTTGTGCCAAATCTATAAAAGGGGGTGGAATAGAACAAAGGGGGCTGCAGTCATGAGAAAACCCCTAGTTACCACCCGAGCTGGAGCTAACTAGAACTGTACTGGGGAAAGGATTGGGCCCAGCCTAAGAAGGAGTCTAGTCTGTGAAAGAAGCTTATTGGAACATCTCTGAGGGTGAGATTTACCTGTATTCAGTTTCTTAAATGTATTAGGCTTAGACTTGCGTATTTTGTTTTATTTTGCTTGATAACTTACTTTGTTCTGTCTGTTATTTCTTGAAACCACTTAAATTCTACTTTTTATACTTAATAAAAATCACTTTTGTTTATTAATTAACCCAGAGTAAGTGATTAATACCTGGGGGAGCAAACAGCTGTGCATATCTCTCTATCAGTGTTATAGAGGGTGGACAATTTAAGAGTTTACCCTATATAAGCTTTATACAGAGTAAAATGGATTTATTTGGGGTTTGGATCCCATTGGGAACTGGGCGTCTGAGTGCTGGAGACAGGAGCACTTGCTGAGCTGTTTTCAGTTAAGTCTGCAGCTTTGGGAGCGTGGTTCAGACCCTGGGTCTGTGTTGCAGAAGGTTTGCGTGTCTGGCTCAACAAGACAGGGTTCTGGAGTCCCAAGCTGGCAGGGAAGACTGGCTCAGAGGTTGTTTCAGCAAATCAGGTGACAGCCCCAAGTGGGTCTCTGTGACCAAACCTGTCAAACAATTACATTTTACAGAGACCTCTAGCAACATCAGAATCCTGCTGGGAGCGGGGAGGGGGGAAGAGGAAGAGAAAGGAATACATAAAGTAAAGTGAATCCAGTCACTTACTGTCACTGTAGGTCCATGCATACAAATAGTCACTCCACTCTCCTTCAGACCTGGTATTCACACGTACCCTGCACCTATACTGCTGTCTGGGTTCTAAATCATCAATAACCAGAGTGGATATATTTCCTGGCACATGGGTGATATCAGGTCTGTCCTCATCACCACTGTTGTCCTTCACACTCGTCCTTTCCACTTCCACAAGAAGGTCATCTTCTGGTTTCTGTGCTATTGGCTGCCATGACAAAATCAGAGATGTCCTGCTTTTAGGAAGGAGGGTGAGACCTTCTGGTGGAGGAAGACCTTAGAGAATCCACAGAGAGAGAGAGAGAAAAAACTTGATTTTATGTCTTCTGGATACTTGCACACAAAGGCTGGTATTAAAACAATAATCTGGAACTGGCCTTCTGGGTTAGCGGTTAGTGCTCTGCATCGCCAAGTGAGGCCTGAGGGCATCCAGAGTTCAAATGTTGTCCTTCATACCTAGCAGAGGCTAGAATTGCTGTTGAGGTCAAATGCTCAGCCCAAGCCTGGTGTGTTTTGGGTTGCTTCTCAGGGACATGGCATCCTTGCCTGGATCACAATACTGACATTTTTAAATGACTTTAGCATTTTGCAGTGCCCTGATGGTGCCACTGGAAAGTACTGTCAATCTCTGATGCCGCTGGGCCTGCCACAAGTAGCAGGGCGGTGGATTTCAGATCTTCAGTTTCTCTGCAATGCCATTTGCTTCTCAGAAAATCTGGAATTTCTCTAGCCACCTCCTCCAGCCACATTCCCTCCTGGACTGAAGGATTCATGTGGCTTCATTTGCTCTGTTTTTGTGAAAGATTGTTTACCTGATGACTGATTCTCCACTGCCCTGCACTGTGTATAATCATTGATAGTGCTAGAAAGTGCACGTAAAAGGCTAATACAGGGATCAGCAACGTTTGGCCCGCGGCCCGCCAAGGTAAGCCCCCATGGCGGGCCGGGCCGGTTTGTTTACTTGCCGCGTCCGCAGGTTCGGCCAATTGCGGCTCCCACTGGCCATGGTTCGCTGCTCCAGGCCAATGGGGGCTGCGGGAAGCGGCGCGGGACGAGGGAGGTGCTGGCCACGTCTTCCCGCAGCCCCCATTGGCCTGGAACGGCAAACCACAGCCAAGGGAGCCGCAATCGGCCGAACCTGAGGACGTGGCAGGTAAACAAACCGGCCCGGCCCGCCAGAGTGCTTACCTTGGCGGGCCGTGTGCCAAACGTTGCTGATCCCTGGGCTAATATGTCAATTTGGCAGCATTCTACATTCACTTTTATAGCTGTAAACGACTACACATGGGGCAAGGCAATGGAGAATCAGACCCTTTCACTTAGTTCCTGTCCACAGTCACATTCGCTAGAGCAGAATAGCAAAAGTAAATGCCCCTCTCACTACCTACAGTTCTTCGAAGGAGAATGAGGGGGCCTGAATTACTATATTCTGTGTGGTTAAGAAAAACAACAGAGCTATGGGACAATGTGAGGATAGAGATAATAGACTTGGGAATTCAAATGACATTGAAGGAGATGGGGTGGAGGGAAGAAAGCTAATACTCCCCAGCTAGTAGATCCCTGGTTGGTTGCGGGTGTGCACAAGCTCCACATAAAGAACTGCTGACCTCGTGTCCTTCACTGGGATGGAGGAGGGTTGAGAGATTACTGATGCAAAGTGGAAGTTTTTAAACATGAGGAAAGGGCCAGGCCCCTCTCTTTTTATTGCTGGGTCATTTCCATTTTAAGGGTTCAGTAAACAAGAGGTCATTTATTTAGTGCTTGAGTATTTGATTTCTTCCTGTTCCTTGACTCAGTATGAGATTCTGATTTTTAAATAGTCTTTACCTTAAAGAAGTCAACATAGTCTAATGGTTAGAGCCATCACTAGTAACCAGAAGAAGGGGTTCTATCCCCAACATAGCTGAGTACTCTCTGTGCGGCACTAACCTCATTGTGCCTCAGTTTTCCCACCTGTAAAATGGGGAGAATTATATTTAGCCACTTTTGCAATTCTTCCCCCATTTTCCTTTGCTTTGCTTGAGACTCCTCTGAAAGGATCTGAGCCTCCCCTGGCTTCACCGTTTGAGAAATATTGTTTTACGGCTTGGTCCAAAACCCACTGAAATCAATGGAAAGGCTTCCATTGACTTCAGTGGGCTGTGGCATGCATGCAGCTGAATGCAGCTGTGCATATTGCAGGGAAAACGAAGAAGGCTGATTGAAAGCTCCCCATGTGAAAGGCCAAAAGTCCTACGTACCAAGTGCAGCCGTTGTGAAGCTTGCCTGTGGTCCAGGATGCCCTTCTCCACCATCCCCTTGCCGGCTTAGCTGAACACAGAACTGATATTCTGTTTTGGGTTCTAGATTATCTAATTTCTTGCTCTTTCCATTCACTGGGAACGAAAGGAGAAAAAAAGGTCAACCCTCCATTCCATTCTGAAAAATAATAAGGGATTTTCTGAATCCCGCATCACAGCTGGGTCTGCTCTTGAGAGAGGTCAAGATTATGGGCTCCACTTTACCCCCATTACTCTAGGGTGAGCTGTTTAGATGTACACGTTAATTACCATTATGACAGTATTGCTTATGACAAGTTAAAGCACCAGCAATGTGCCCAGCCTTGCAGGAGATACAAAAGGGCAGCTTTTCCAAAGTACTGACGTGCTCAGAGTCCCCAGTGGGAGCTGCTGGGTGCTGAGCACTTCTGAAAATCTGGCCCCAAGTGAGCTGGCCCCGATCCAAAGATCTAACAATCTGATCCTGTAGTCAGATATGGGCAGGCAGACCTCTTTGCTCTTTTGGAGCCTTAATGATGTCATTGGTCTAGCTCAGGGGTCGGCAATCTTTCAGAAGTGGCGCGCCGATTCTTCATTTATTTATTCTAATTTAAGGTTTCGGGTGCCAGTAACCTTTTAACATTTTTAGAAGGTCTCTTTCTGTAAGTCTATAATATATAACTAAACTATGGTTGCATGCAAAGTAAATAAGGTTTTTAAAATCTTTAAGAAGCTTCATTTACAATTAAATTAAAATGCAGAGCCCCCCAGACCAGTGGCCAGGACCCGGGCAATGTGAGTGCCACTGAAAATCAACTTGCCTTTGGCATGCGTGCCATAGGTTGCCTACCCCTGGTCTAGCTATTAGGAGTTCAGATACCACAATGATGGACATAACATATAAGCTTGGAAAGAACAAATTGGAATCCTGAATACCCGTGAATGTGTTGGTTAAAGGCTCAAGAATCCTCAGTGTTGATGTATCTGTGTTTCATCAAGAGATCCCAGCAAAGAGACTTGGTGTCTACTGAAGACGATGTGTAAAGGGATATAGGTTAGACTGCCATACAATCAGGCATACTCCCTTATAGCTACCTGCATCCAGTTATTGAGATGTAAGGGAAACCAAGCTGGAGTAAATTACAC
This sequence comes from Trachemys scripta elegans, assembly GCF_013100865.1. NCBI lineage: Eukaryota > Metazoa > Chordata > Testudines > Emydidae > Trachemys > Trachemys scripta. The sequence goes on along the minus strand of NC_048303.1, from coordinate 110,515,096 downwards.
ATTGAGGAATCAGAAGGTGTCAGTTAAAGAGGATGGGGGCTGCTTTAGATTATACCTTCTTACATCCTGCAGTTTATTGGATTTTTTTAGCTACGCTCCTCGCTTCTGGCCTGTCAGAGTCTGAAATACATTTGTTTACATTCCCTTGCACTCAATAGGTCAAATTTAGAGTGATGTATAAGGTGTGTGTCTGTAAGTTACTCACATACTCACCAACATGTAAGTGAGCCCATGTAAGCCTACGTGAATCTAGAAAAAGTCTACATGGCTTTAACGTACATTGAGGGGACTGGATGAAGTGGTTAAGCTACACCAATTTATCCTCTCCTCTAGGCTACTTAAATTCACTTGACTCAAATCTGAACTTTGCCCTTGGTCTTTAGAAGTCCTAGAAGCCAGTACTTGGGTACCACGGTGATAGGAGCCTCACAGGTCTTCCTCACAGGTCTGTCTCTCCAAAGACCTGCAGATGCTGCCCCTGTGGGAACTGGAAGTTCCTGGACATCACTACAACAACTGCTGTGGCCATATACTTAACTTCAACACAATGGACCACCACCAGTATAACACACAAGCTCAGGTTTTATATCTTATAAAAACCTGAGACCATTTGCTTCTGCTGCTGCTTTAATATCTTTTTAGCTTAAAAACTACATAAGAATTGCTCGTCAGGGCCAGCCATAGGTTCTTTGGAGCCCTGCATAAGTAAAAGTCATTTTTCAGAACAGAATTTTACTTTAGAGCGAACACCACATTCTAATTTTGCTTCAGCTTGATTGCAGATGAGGTTTCTGTATGATTGATGGGATGAAAGGACTGACCCTTACCTTCCACTGACATCCAGGGCTGATAACCTTTAGCAGGCTTATACAGGAGCTTGGTTAACACAATCGGTCCATCGCCAGTATGGGAGTCAGCATTGATAGCGATGATGAGAAAATTATGTCCACTGTCTATCATCCTCGGAGCATACTGAGGCACAGGAGGAACTGAGCAAGAATGTGACTATTAGATCAGATCTTTTATTTGTCTGTATTAATAAAACTGTGGCATCTACCTGGATTCATAGGAATACAGGTATTGCCAGACTGTATCAGAGCATGGTCCGTCTACTCCAGTACCCTGTTTCTGACAGCTGCTTCAACAACATTTCTCTGTGGGAGGGAAAGTTTCTTCCTAACTCCCATTAGTTAGAGGTGGGATTATATCCTAAAAAATGAGGGTTTAGATCCCTTTCCAAATGCTTGGATTTTTTTTTTTCAATCTTTACCGTCCCATTCATTTGCCAATTCATAAAAATTACAATGCAGGAGGTGGTTGTTCAAGGTAGAACTGTTTTAATATTTTGAATGCAGATGTTTATTTAAACATTTCCCTGTAGTGTTGTCAATAAAAACCATTCCAATCTTGTGCCAGTCCATGAGAACCAGAAAGTGAAACTGATTGGAAACACTGTCCAGGCTGAATGAAATGCCAAGAAAGTAAACAAATGTTATCCACAATAAAAATACATCAGATTTTAAAAATTCTTTCAGCTTTAATAATCCCAGGTAGGACTATCAAGAGGAAGGAAGACTGTTAAAATATGGGTTTTAATCTAGATAGTGTCCCCTTATGGTCAATATGCTCCCTACTGTAAGGGTCCTATTTCTATAACTCTTATTCACTTTGAGTAGCACTTACTTACATACCCTGATTTTTAGAGCTGCTGAGGGAGACACAGAGGCCCATTGGTGGTTCACTTCTCTGTGTTAGCAACTCTTGTCAAGCCTGACATACTCACTACACCTAATACACTGTTGTCATGATATAGACCCAAAAGGTAGCGTGTAATGTATCACTGGAAAACTGATAACTCACTGATCATTAATATTCTTGCATGAGGTATGGATGGGTGTGTACAAAGAGAGACAGCAGGGAAGGTAGCTATCTACTGTCTCCAGGGTAAATTAAGCATTATCAAAGCAATGTAAGCCTGGTTTACATCCAGATCAGCACAGGGATGGAAAATCAACAGGAAGCCTTCCTGCATCTTTAACAGGGTAAATGAACTTTGGGAAAACAGCATGATGTCTACATCCCAGCAGGAGAGAGAAGCTTGGGCTGGCTTACTTTTCAAAGACTACATTTCAAAAGTGTACTGGACTATACAAAGAAAGGGGAGAGAGCCCCATAAAATTCACGGGACCAGAGCCCTTCAAATCACAGGACATTGGAGCCTTCAACCCAGGGGGCTGAAGTTTCTGGGAACTATATATAGGTGAGAAACCTGCTTAGGCAAAGACTGTAACTTGCTGAAATTAAGTTTTAGTCTTAGAAGAGTATTTTTACTTTTGTTTGCTTGTAACCCTTTCTACCTTTACTCCTTTATAGACCTTTGACATTTTGCTTAACAAACTTATTTTTCTTTTACGATACGCCAATTCTGTGTAGTGATTGAAGTAAGAGTCTTTGTCAAACCCAAGTTAAATTAATGAATTGGAGTGTATTGTCTCTTTAAAGGAGCAATGAATGAATAACTTCTTGAGCCTTCCAGGAGAGGACTCTGCGGGAAGATGTCTCTGGGGAACTTGGAAGTTGGGGGTCACTGTTTGTTACCTGCAGGGCAAGGTTTGGACTGGCAGAGTCCTGAGGAGTTTGCTGGCAAGGCAGACAAGCTGGTGTGTCAGGGAGTTGTGACAGAGCTTAGCAGTAGCAAAACTCTCACTTGCTGAGGCAGAGAGGGGTAACGCAGTAACTCTCAATTCTGGGAACCTCAGCACATTGTCACACTGGCAGACAGTTTGGGGGAAATTCGGGAGTGAGAGTATTGGGGGTCGCTCTGCAAAAAGTAACTGGGTTGTGGAAGCCAGGGTGTGACCTGCCTGCTTGTAGGCTGGCTGTTGGTGTTCGGGCTGTGAGCCATAGCGGCATAGCACTGACGGCATCCAAAGTTGCAGGACAGGCGGCGACACAACCTCTTACTGGTCTGGCTTGAACCCCAAAGCACCACTCTGAGCGCCTGTATCTCTGAAGTCTCTGGTTTTCTAGGTGCTCAGTACACATGACAATTGGGCTTCTTTTATTAAGATGAGTGAATATGGATGGCAGTGCCTAATTTACACATCTATGTTTGAAAATACTTGTCCTAGTCACTAAAGAAGATTTTCCATACTACATTAAATATCAGCAGAGCAGCAAGCTCTGGGCCTGATTCACAGCTCTTTCCAGTCAATGGAAGGACTTCCATTGAGTTTAATAATGTAGGCTTTGGTTCAGGCCCTTTGAGCATAGCTGGAGCATAAATGATGGAGCAGGATAACATACATGGAAAGGGTTAAGTATTTGTATAAACATGACATAAAGAAATGGGCTCATGACTCAACTCAATGCATTATCAGATCTCTGAACAGAAACTGCTAGAAGATAGATAGCATCTCACGAATGTTATGGACATTTAACGGTGTAAGCTTGCCCGGGTTAAAAGAGGGATGCAAGGACATCTAAAAGCGCATGAGTCAGAGACCCTTACCTTTAACTGTAACATGGAAAGGCTCTTCTGCCATCCCTGCTACTGTCTCAACACTGCAAACCCATATTCCTGAGTCAGGGGGCTGGATTCTATTGATATGAAACTTTGCCTCTGAGCGATTGCTAACAAATGAGACGGGCTGAAATGACAAATCATAAGAAGGGTCTGACAAACCTGAACAATGAAAAACCTCCTCCAAGTCACGCCTCCTCCTAATTTAGGGTCTCATCCAAAATCCATTAATGCCAATGGCAAGTCTCCTATTAACCTCAATGGGCTTTGGATCAGGCCCTTAGTATACTGCATGTAGTCATTACATGTAGTATATTACACCTCAGTCAGGAGTTTTCTAGAGCAGACAAAATGGCCCTGGTAACTTCTGATTTTGATCTTACTGTAGCTATGTTATTTCCTGACTACTGCGTGTTTCATTCTGCCACCTTCACTTTCCTTTAATGTAGCTTTTAACATGGAACAATAATAAATATAGCTTCCATTTATAATATCTGTCCTCCCAAAAAATCCCAAAGTACTTTAGAGAAAGTCCCGCTTCTATTGGCCTCAGTGACAAAACTTCCATTGATTTCCTGCTCTGCATGTATGAGCCCTCTTCACCCATCTGTAAAATGTATCTAACTCTGAAGGAAATTTTACAGCCATTGCACATCAGTGTTATTTACTCAGTTTTGCTGCTACAACTGGTTGAATTAGCAACTACCAGTAAATCATCCAAAGAACTCAGCCCTTTTTCTGTTTTGAGTTTTGCAAGAGCATTAATTATTCAGTCTTTGCTGAATAGTTTGGGTGGTGAATTCTGAGCCTATGTGTTGTTCACGAACAGTTAATTTCAGTCATTTGCTATTTATTATTCACTGTGTTTGGCTAGTCATCCAAGTCACATGATATTTTTCTACTACCTCTTAAACGACACCTCTACCCCGATATAACGCGACCCAAAATAACACAGGTTCGCATACAACACGGTAAAGCAGCGCTCTGGGGGGGCGTGGCTGCGTGCTCCCGCAGGTCAGCATGTCTGGCTCTGACATGCTTTGAGCGGCGTGTAAGGGTGGGAGGCGGGTGGGCAAGCGGGGTGAGGAGGTGAATTGGGAGGTGAGCGGCAGGCAGGAGAGGGGTGAGAAGGCAGGCAGGCGGATGCGGGGAGGCGCGCCGGACAGACGGTGAGGAGACTAGAGGGGAGGCGAGCGGCGGGCAGGCGAATGGGTAGGTGGGGTGAGGAGGCGAGCGGCAGCCAGGCGGGTGGGAGTGCTGGGCGGATGGTGAGGAGACTAGCGGGGAGGCTGATTTGTCCCGGGCCCCGCACCCCTCTAGGGACGGCTCTGACATGCTGCTCTGATCGGCGTGTTAAGGGTGCCGGGCCGGGGCCGAGGGGTTGGATAAGGGGCAGAGGGTCTCTGGGGGCGGTCAGGGGACAAGAAGCGGGGTGGGGAGGTTGGATGGGTCTGGGGTTTTGAGGGGTCAGTCAGGGGGTGGGAAGTAGGTGTGGGTCAGATAGGGGGTGGGGCCAGGCTGTTTGGGGAGGCAAGCCTTTCCTACCCGATATAACGCGGTTTCACTATAATGCGGTAAGATTTTTTGGCTTCCGAGGACTGCGTTATATCGGGGTAGAGGTTTTATTTAAACAGGGAAAAAACAAACAAATGAAGAATGACAAACAGAACAGCAAACCCTCTTTTTCACAGACAAATATCAGGGTTTGTACGCAAAGTAGGGGAATTTGTATGAAGGACAGACATTCCCCCAAACAATAGTGCAAACAGAAGCCTGTTTGCACAAATTGCCATAAACAGTGAATAAAAAGTGGCGCAAACATGGATGAACTTACCAACCAAGGGGAGTTTGAACAAATGCTCACACACTTTTTCACCATTATACAGCAAGTTCTGGATCTGATTCAGAAAAGCACTGAAGCACATGCTTAAGTCTGTCCCTAGACAGATAACCATGTGCTAAATGCTTTTGCGGAATAGAGATAGTTTCCTGAATTGGCACCTCTATGAGTCTAGGCAAGTTCATAGAAGCTGGTTGAAAATTTGGCCCTGAAGATCTCAGGGCATTTTCATATCACCAAGGAAGTGTACTTGGTCAAAATGTCTTTAGTGTGCAATAACTAACAAATAAACATAACAATAATAATAAAAATAAGAAACAGTGTAGAAACCAACCGGGGACTTACCTTGAAGACAGTCCCATCTTGTTTCAACAGTTTAAATTCTTCAGTAACAGGAAGTGGCTTGCCAGTGGCTATACAAATAGGCTTAAACTCTGCGCCAGAATTGAGTTCCACATGGTCTGGCAAGTGCTTTATCTGAGGTGACACATCAGCTGAACCTGTGTAAGGAACCCAATATTCACAACATGACTCTGCTGATTGCTTTTCCCCCTCAGAGATAAAACTGATCAAGCTAAGAGGCTAAAAAAAGCAGCTACAATTCAAATCCAGTGCATATGTTGAACAAATTGTAGACCTTAGGTATAGTGGGCCTGATTCTCCTCTCACTTACACAGGATTAAATCAGAAATAATTCCACCAAAGTCTGGGGTGTTACACCAGTGTAAAACTAAGTCAGAAAAGATTCAGACCCAAAACATACCAAGCACAAACAATCTAGCTTTTGGAAAATCACACATTGCATTCTCTGAGTTAATGTGCAACACCCCTGCACCTCATCATTGCCCAGGCCCATAAGAAGACAGCAGTGACATCTGGGTAGTACTGCAATCTGATCATGATCTCAACCCTCCCCACACTTCTTGAGCTTGAAAGACCTTGTGAGCCAGGAACAATATATGCATGTTCCTTCCTGTCGCCTATCTCCTGAGAATTTGAAGGCTACTGTGGGACTACAATAGGGTGACGAGATAGGAAGTGTGAAAAATCGGGACACTTTTTTTGGTGGGGGGAGGGGAGCAGGGGGAATAGTTCCATGTATCAGACAAAGCCCCTAATATTGGGATGGTCCTGATAATATCGGAATGTCTGGGCACCCTAGTCTAAAACATAGATCCCAATCTTTTGGGGCTATTCTATCAGTTTACCAGGTAAAAGCCAAATTCCATGCTGATTTATACCCTGGACAACTCCACTGAATTCAATGGGGTTGCACAGAGTGTGAATCAGCACAAAATTAGCCTCCTGACTCTCCTGTGTCAGCCGGTGCCTACTGTCTCCCATTCAGCTGTGCAAGGCCTAACTCCCCGTGGAGCTAGTGTTGCTTCAAATTCCAGTCTGATGATAAGCTTGGAGTTTAGAGAACACCAAGAGACATTTGGTGCAAGAACATGCCCAGTTGAATGGGACAAAGGAAGTGGCAGTACCCCATGAGTCAGCCCTGAGAGTCAGCAGTAAGGACTAGATGTGCAACCCTTATTCATGTCAGTAAGTTCTTACACAAGTATTCCACTGAAGTTCATGTCAGAGTCAAAGCCTGTGTGAGGAAGGGTTGGATAATCCAGCTCTAATGTAGGGAGAGGTATCCTAGACTAGTACTCATAAACCTGAGGCACCAGACATGGTGGGCCGAACAGAGGCTAGCAGCCATTGCACTAGAGAAAAGGATTGGAACCGGGTCCTGTGCCCTCCAGAATGAAACGGGGCAGCTGCCATGGGCTATCAACCATAGGTGGAAATGTTACGCCAGCATGAAGATTTGTTTCAATCACACTGGAAGAGGCCATTTACTACAGTGTTACCTTGCTTTACCTTCTTTTTCACATTGTAGACCGCGCCAGCCAAACTGACAGAGGCAGCCCTTAAATCTGTCGCATTTCCCCCGATTGTTGCAATTACACTTGAGTTTACAGTCCGGCCCATAAAAACCAGATTGGCACTCTGCAAGCACAGGTGTTCAGGGTAAGTGTTAACAGCATGGAATGAATAAAAGCAACTTGCTTTGCATGCTACAAATCTTCCATTACTTCAGAATCTTACGCATCAAACTCTGAGGCTGAGTTCAATCCATTTAGTTCAATGGTGGGTGCGGCCCATCAGCATAATCCGCTGGCGGGCCACCAGACCGTTTGTTTACATTTGCACGGCTGCCCGCAGCTCCCAGTGGCCGCGGTTCACCGTTCCCGGCCAATGGGAGCTGCGGGAAGTGTCGTCCAGCATCCAAACAGTCTGGCGACCCACCAGCGGATTACCCTGATGGGCCACGTGCGGCCCGCGGGCCACAGGTTGCCCACCACTGATCCAGTTGGACTGAGTTTGCGAAGGCTTTTGTGCTTAAAGCATCAATACAGGGTCTCGAGGATCATGACGACAACAAAACAGAGCAAAGCTGTTTCTGTACTTGTCATCCTGCGAAGTTGCAAGCATCTTCAACTCCCAGTGAAGCCATTATTATTTGAGTTGTGCTAGTACCCAAAGGCTCCTATCGGGATTATGGCACCATTGTGCTAGATGCTGCAAAGACAGATAGGAAAACTTGGTCCCTGTCCTCAAGAGATTACAGTCTAATATGTAGTCAATGGAAGCTGAAGATGCTTGGCAGTTTGCAGGAATGGGTATTGATGTAACCCACTTTTATCCTTAGAAATATGACAGGATCCTCAAGGCAGGGGTCAATTTTTATGGGGCGGGGAGGGGGGAATGCTGAGAGCCATTTAACCAAATTATAAACCCCGTATATAATGGAAACCATTTCAAGCCAGGAGGTGTGGCAGCACCCCCCCCCCCCGTCCCCAGTTCCAGCACCTATGTACCCAAGGTTATAGAATGTTTTAAATTTCAGTTACAGAATCAGTTAATTTATGGGATACTGGCAATATTTTGCACTTATACAGCACCTTTCATCTGCAAATCTCATATGCTCCTCTGGGATAGATCTGATTATTATCTCTATTTCATAGATTGGGAAATTGATGGTACGTGGGCTGGGCATAAACAGCCCGGCTCTGTCCCACTGCCATTCCTTTTCTTTTTGTGTTTTACACACACTAAGCAGCAGCAAACTTTCAATGCACCATGTTTGTGACTGTACCTTCATCACATGCCAGGCCCTTCCATCCTGTAGCACAAGAGCAGCCATAAGGATCTGGTAGACAGAACATATAATATTTGCAGCCTGAGTTCTCTTTACAGCTTTCTTTACAGGTTCTGCCAAATGTGTTGTCTCCGCAAGCTATAGAAGGGGGGAAAAAATGGCCCAACAGCGTCAAGACCATGAAAGTGCTAGTTCTTCCAGTGATACATCATTAGGCAACATTAAAGAAATAGAAAAAATGGAAAATAAATATTTTTACCCCCCAATATTGGGTCCATTAAAATCCATAACTATGTCAATCATCAGGCAAGATTCAGGCATGACCTACGCTGCTGCTGCAGTGAAGATAACTTTAAGCAATGAAAACAACCTTGGATTTTCTTTAAGGGGAGGAAATAGAAGAACATCCAGTGCTTTGGATATTCAGGGTCAGATCTTCACCTGGTGCAAATCACTGTAACCCCTTTGAATTTGATGGAGCTATGCTGGCTTACACCAGCTGAGGACCTGACCTAGAACTTTCCTCAGGACTTGATTATGGTTGAAATCTTGGACGTTTCCAACCTAGTATGAAATCTTGGGCTCACTGAAATCAATGGTAGTTTTGCCAGAATGAGGGCCAGGATTTAACCTCATGTTTCCAAGGAGAGGTAAGTTTTCTTTCTTTGAGGGTGTTGTTCACAGCAAAGGGTCAAGAAAAACCTCCAGATCTGCCATTGTAATTCAGAATATAACAAAATGCTGAATACCACATCACATGTATGACACATAAGCTTTAGAGTAACCAGCCATGTTATATCCATGAGTGACATTATAGCCATGGAAGTTATAATTAAACAAACAAATACAGTATTGAATGGTCAATGGTCTCTTCCAACACTGTTCTACCAGGGATAACATAATAAATAAGGAGCGTATTTATATATATAGTGGCAAATGGCTGACGCTATTGTGGTGGGTCCCACGCTTTTCCTTGGTGCAGTATGTAACAAAAAAAAATCTACATTCGTAAGTTGCACTTTCACGACAAAGAGATTGCAGTACAGTACTTGTATGAGGTAAACTGAAAAATACTATTTATTTTTTTATCATTTTACAGTGCAAATATTTATAATAAAAAATAATATACACTTTGATTTCAATTACAACACAGAATACAATATATATGAAATGTAGAAAAACATCCAAAATATGTAATAAATTTCAATTGGTATTCTATTGTTTAACAGTGTGATTAAAACTGTGATTAATCACAATTAATTTTTTTAATCATGATTACTTTTTTTGAGTTTAATTCAATGAATTAACTGCAATTAATCGACAGCCCTAATATATATATATATACTTAATTTCAAGCAGGTGAGTAGTGCCATTGGCCTCAGTGGGATTTCTTACCTGTTTAAAGTTAGGTACATGTGTAAATGTTTGCAAGATGAGGGCCTTAATGGATTTTACTTTCCTGAGATTACAGGACTGAATGTATCTGTTCTATAGTACCACAGCTCAGATGTCAGATCTTACTGTAGTTCAGTTCTGATGTCTGCAGCACCGCACTACAATCAGAATATTAAGGCCTGAACATTCTATCATGCATCCCACATGTTAGAGTAGGCAGCATCAGGCATGTTGACTCAATCATGAACTCTCCTCTCCTGTGACAAGCAGGCCCTTAAAGCCACAGTGGTTGGGGCTGAGGTCCAGTTGTAACTTTTGCCAACATTGCTGTGTAGAAATAAATGATACATCTGAAGAGAGAGTGTGTACTTACCCTTCTCACATGTTTTCCCCATAAAGCCTGGAGGGCAAATGCATTCTCCAGTATCTTCGTGACATATGCCATTGTTCATGCACACCGGGCAGATGGAGCTGCACCTCGGGCCCCACTTCTGAGCTGCACAGCCTTTTATGCAAAAAGTATAATAGTAAATTGTTTCCTTTCTCACACACTCACAAACTATACAAACCACGACGATCTGTCTGATCAAAGTGATAACACTGGCTTTGTATATAGCGCCTCTGATTCATAGGGACCCTAAAGGGCTTTAAAAACTATACACACTATATTAAGTGTCACTTTGTTTGCTACAGAAATACAGTCATCTCTCAAGTGGAACAGAGCAGCTGTTTATCAGCGCACTGTAACTCTACACCACGCTTTTAAGAAAGGAAGCAAAGTAGAATTTCGCTATTTGAAATTGAAGGGAGGATTTAATGCAGGAATTGCACTCACTGGTATTCAGCAGAGTTGCACTGTCTGGGCAAGGATGTTATGTTTAACATTTCTGCTCTGATAAATACCCAGGACTATGACTACAAATACTCAGGAGCTCAGTTACATCTGATCTGAAAGATGTGGTGCTTATAACATGCCAGCAGGTTTAAGTTCAACATTTCTGGCTTTGTGCCTGTGGTTGGCAATCTGAGAAAATTTCTGTCACAGTATTCTTCTTTCAAGGAGACAAAAACATATTAGGGCTAATTCACCCACTATCTTTGCTGGAGTTATACCAGGGATCAGTATGGCACACTGTTATCTCCATAAACTGTTTAAAAACAATCAATAGAAGTGTAAACACAAACTCCTGTCTTGATCATTGTTTACCATTTCCTAGGCTGATAAGCTACTAAGGGCCGGTTCCTGAACTCTGGAAACCAATAGAAATTTTGCCATTGTCTTCAAGAGGGGCAAAAACCGGGCCCTAAACTGCATTACAAGCACAAACATCATGCTAGACCTGTTCCTGCAAGATGCTGGAGGAACTGCAGGGAGCTCCCAGGGCTCAGCAGTGTTCAGTATGTGACCCTCTCTCAGTAAGTATACTTCCTATGATCTTCTAATGCAAAGCCATGATTGTGAAGGTGATGATGGAAAATTCTTGAGGCAGCTCCAATAACAGAGAAACATGACTAGAGAAATCCAGACTTGGGCTGGAATTTTCAGATTTAAGCTTGCATTTAATGTGGCAACGTGGCATTTGGATGTCAAAAGAGGCCCCAAGTCCTCTAGACATCTAAACAGAATTTTCACTGGCTGGCACCTACTAGGAAATCCTATGGTAAAACCCCAAAGACCAAACTCTGGGTCAGAGTCATGTTGATGGAGCTGCCCAAGACAGCATTTTTGAAAGCTGGGCTCCCACCTTTTCAAAAGCAGCATCAGCATGCACAAAGTAGGCAGATAGGGCCAAAATCCCTGCTTCGAGTCAAACGGTCTCAGTTTGCACCAACTGAGAATTTGGCCCCTGTTTTGCTTTTACAAAGGTTGGCGCTCCATTTTATTGTAACACCACTTCAAAACACAAAAACAAAGACTGCTCAACACACAAAAGAGGGAAACTTACGTCTTACTATCAGCCTTGTATAAGCAGTGGTGAAGGTGTTTCCTCCTATGTATCTGGCAGAGTAGACCCCTGCTTCAGAGCAGGTCACTTCTAGCACATTTGGCACTTCATGCCTGGGCACAGAGTGAATGAAAGAACCTGAGAGAAGGGCATAAAAAACATCATAATAGAGCAGAACATCCATTTAACCCTTCACAAGAGGAGCTCAGGTCAGCCAGTGAGGGAAGACATCTCAGATGAAGCAAGCTGTCTACCACGCAAAACAAATCTGTTGACCATTACACAGTTGGGGCATAAAACCTCTTCTTTGCCTCTCCTCCAGCTGCCACTGCATAGGAGTTGAACAACCCGGTAATTAATGTCTGAAGAATGTAGCTGCAGGGATACTCACTGTGCCATCAGTGAACTGCAGAATTCTGCTTGTTTTAGAGGATCAGCTCACCTTGTGCTTCAGCTAGTCAGATGCCAGCTTATTCGTATGGTGTGGTACATGTGTATGTATATTTGCAAATATTTCCTTTGATGAATAAGGTCACTTTGGATGGCCTCTTCTCTATGGTTTCACACTTTCATACATATATAAGTGGTGGCCATTAGTTAGGCCCTGATCATGTAAAGTAGGATAACCATACGTCCGGATTTTCCCGGACATGTCCGGCTTTTTGGTCATCAAATCCCCGTCCGGGGGGAAATTCCAAAAAGCCGGACATGTCCGGGAAAATAGGGAGGGGTTGTGGGGCTTTGATCCGCGCTGGGGCCGGAGCCGCAGCCGCTGGGGCCGGCGGTGCTTGGCCGCTGGCCGGCGGCGGTGCTGGGGCTGGCCGGCGGCGGTGCTGGGGCTGGGGCCGGTGCCGGACGGGACAGTGCCGCTGGGGCCCGATCCGAGCTGGAGTCTCCGGGGCCGGAGCCACTCGGTTGGGGCCGGTGCCCGTGCCCCGGGGCCTGAGCCGAGCTGGAGCCGCTGGGGCCGGGGCGGGACGGAGCCGCTCAGCCGGGGCCAGCGCACTCGGCCGGAACCAGGGCCGGTGCCCCGGGGCCCGAGCCGGGCCAGAGCCACCGGGGCTGGAGCCGGTGCCCGTGTCCCAGTGCTGGTGCCCGTGTCCCGGGGCCCGAGCCAAGCTGGAGCCGCCGGGGCTGGGGCGGGCGCGCTCTGCTGGAACCAGGGCCAGTGCCCCGGGGCCTGAGCTGAGCTGGGCTGGAGCCACCGGGGCTGGAGCCGGTGCCCGTGTCCCGGGGCCCGTGTCCCAGGGCCCAAGCCAAGCTGGAGCTGCCGGGGCCGGGCGGGCCGGAGCCGCTGGGGTCAGAGCCGCTCGGCCGGGACCAGTGCCCCGGGGCCCGAGCCGAGCTGGAACCGCCGAGGCCGGGGCTGGCGCGCTCCGCCAGAACCGGGACCAGCACCCCAGGACCCGAGTCGAGTCAGGCCGGAGCCGCCGGGGCCGGAGCCCCTCGGCCAGGGCCAGTGCCCCGGGGCCTGAACCAAGCTGGAACCGCCGGGGCTGGCGCGCTCGGCTGGAACTGGGGCTGGCGCCCCAGGGCCCAAGCCGAGCTGGGCCTGAGCCGCTCGGCCAGGGGGCCGGACTGGGCCGCACCTGCTCGTGCCCCCCCCACCCCAGCTTACCTGCTGCCTGCCTCCCTGTTTCAGGCTTCCCGCAAACATTTGATTCGCGGGAAGCAGGGGAGGGGGAGGGGGAGGAGCAGGGGGCGGAGCATTCAGGGGAGGGGCAGAGTTGGGGCGGGGACTTTGGGAAAGGGGCGGAGTTGGGGTGGGGGCGGGGCCCCTTGGAGTGTCCTCTTTTTGTTATTTTAAAAAATGGTAACCCTATGTAAAGTGATTCACAAACACAGACCCTTACTCCCTTGTGGAATCCTGTTGGTCTCTCCATTCCTTAAGCTCGGGCAGGGGGTAAGCTATGTAGCAATGGGAACCTAAATCATGGAGCAGAGAGTAAATTGAAAAAGAGGAAGTGGGGCAGAAGCACTTAGAGCAGCATAGCACAGGAGATATTGAGGGATGCAAGGCAGAGATACAAGGGCGGGGAGTTATAAGATTAAAAGCAAAGGCACAACAACTGGGGAACTGAAGAGCACAAGGGATTGTGGAGGGGAAGCAAATAATTTGATCAACGCTGTTTCTAGGGTTGGCAATCTGGCTCCTTCTCTGCACTAAATGCACAAGAAATGATGCTTCCTTTAATTGCACAGCAAGAGCATCACCAGTAATTATTTTAATGTAGTGGCACAGGTGCTAGGATATCACAGTGATGGGTGAGGGGAAAATAGAGAGAGAGAGTCGTTACCGTTTTTGTAGATCACTGCATCTTCCTCCATTGCAATCTTTCTGATGAAGGAAATGTTCACATGTTCTCCCTTGTTCACTGTCATAGTTAAGGCCACTGGGAGGAAAGAAGCTAAAATAAAAATGGTCAAAACATGGGATCAATGACTATAAATATTATCAATGACTGTGATTCCCCTAAACTGAAAGCTGGAGGATAATCTACAGCAGAATCATCACTGGTGATTTATATGTTTAGATTTCCTTTGCCATCAGCAGCCCCTGCTCTGTGTTTCAGCAGTGGCATGGGTGGGTGGGCATATAGGTGCTTGAACAATAAGGTGGTGTAACTAGAAGCAAGGAGAGGAAATTAATAATAATGTTAATACTGGCTGGATAACTGGAAACAATTCCTAACCAAGAGAACCAACCAGTTTTAGAATAATTTCCCAAGTCTTTTTAGCCCTAGGGACAATTTTTATAAATAGATTGGGTAAGGTACTGGGTAAATTTACTAGGAAAAGATCTTTCACTGGCAAAGAAAGTTTCCATGATGTAGTGAAATGCAACAATGTCAGGACATCAGTGTCATATAAGGCCTACTGGAAGACAGAAATAGCATAGTGTAGTGCTCAAAATTAGCTCACCACACTTTCCACAAGTACTGAAAGACACCATTCCTTACTGAGGACAACAGAATAAATGTATTCTGAGAAGGGTTGGGCAACATTTTTCAATCAAATTTTTTTCTATCTGAATATATCTTTTCATCAAAATCTAAACGTTGCATGGGAAAATATGCAGTTCAATGCATTTTTTAAAAATTCTTGAACTGGAAAATTCAAAACAAAAAAATGCACAAAACACAAACCTATTTTCACACACTTTCCTGCTGTTTTCCAATCTTTTCCAGCTGGAAAACAGTAAATAAGTGTGAAAAGTGAGTTTCATTCATTTTCACACCTTTTTTGTCTATTTACCAGTGGAGGAAAGGGAGTAGGGGAGTGAGAAACCTGAAAATCCAGAAACCAATAATGGGGGGGAAAAAAAAAAAATTTTAAGCAAAAATTCACAAAAAATTTCAGTTGCAAAAGATTTTGATACAAAATTAAATCAAGTTTGATTTAATTTCATTTTGAAAATTCCTGTGGAAAACTTGGGATTTTTTTGAGGGAAAAATTTTCTGACCAGCTCTAAATCTGAGATTCCAGGCCAAACTCTTCTTGTGATAATATTGGGGGGGAGGAGGGAGAGGGAGGGGCGGACATTATAAAAGCTATCCTACTAAATTAGAAAATTCTGATTTTTCAAACTGAACTTTGGGGATATTCAGATCTCAGTCTGGATCTAAACCTCACACTTTAGGCCCATTTTTACTGAGGACAATGAGTACACTCTCAGAGGGATGGGACACTGTGTTTTACTGCTTCCTTCTGTGTCTTCTTATTTTTTTCCCAAGGATTTCTAGCTTTTCTTTGGGTAGGTCCCTTCCATACCACGGTTTGCTTCCTTCCACCTTCCAAGGTCTTGCAGTGCAGTCACCCTCCTCATGGCTAAAAGGGCTGAATTTTACCTCCTCCAGAATCTGCTAAAGCCAATCTGAGTCTCCACTGGAATAAGTTCTTATGCTCTGGGTCCTATTCTACTGCCGTCCCATTTATAGGATATTTTATTTAGGGTAAAGGATGTGCAGCCTACAGACCAGTATGAATTATGGGGTAAATTTTTCAGACACTTTTCCATTCAGTTATGCTCACACTACTTGCCCCCACCCTTTGTGCGAACATTCAAGCAAGCACATTTTGGTTTGTACCAAAGATCATGGAAAGCAAATTTTGGGCCTGTAGCTGAAATTTGTTCACTGAAGTAATTAAATTCATTTTAGATGGAAGTGGAAGTAGTTTATAAATGCTAGGTCAGAAACAAAAGCCAAAGAACAAAAACAACAACAAAAAATAACATGTGGCTTCTGTCACCATCTATCTGTATTAGGTATTTAGTTCATTGTCTGGAAAAACTTAGATGGAATCATTTCCCATCAGAAAATGAATTTCCATTGAAGTAAAAATGCTTTGAGAAATCATATTAATTTTCCCAAAAATGTGTTTAGGAGAAAACCTACAAAAAAGCCCTCACAATGTTAAACCATTCCATTTTGACATTTTCAGAATGAGAAGTTTTGAGTTTTCATTTTGAAATGACTTATTTCCATTTTGAAATGACATATAAAGACACTTTAAATGCTGTATTATATTATATGCAGTGTTGTTTTAGCCATGTTGGTCCCAGGATATTAGAGAGAAAACGTGGGTGAGGTAATATCTTTTATTGGACCAATTTCTGTTGATGAGGAAGACAAACTTTTGGGCCACACAGAGGTCTAGGTCTTCAGGTCTAGGAAACTAACTCAGAGTGTCACTCCTTGTCTCTCTCACCAACACAAGTTGGCCCAACTATGCAAGTAGTTCTATTCACTTCAGTGAAATTACTCATGTGCGTAAAATTAAGCACACGCAAAAGTGTTTGCAGGTTTGCGGCCTTGCACAGTATTATCTAGGCCAGGGGTCGGCAACCTACGGCATGCGTGCCAAAGGTGGCACGCGAGCTGATTTTGCCTGGCAAGCTGCTGCCATCTGGGGTCCCGGCTGCCGGCCCCGCTCAGCCCACTGCCGGCTGAGTGAATGGAACCCCAGGCCGGCAGGAGGCTGAGCGGGGCCGGTGGCCGGGACCCCAGACCGGCCGCAGGCGCGCCCCCCGGCTCTGCCCTCACCGCGCTCTGGTTCTGCGGCTCGGGCGCGGGGCCCTGAGCCTGCTCTGGGAGGGGCAGTGGTAGCGGCTCACACTCCCGGGAGCCACAGAGCCCGAGCGCGGCGAGGGGGCAGCCGGGGGGTGCGCAGGGACCGCCACCCGCATGCATCCGCTGCAGGAGCCACCCCGGGGGGGGGGGGGACCGGGCCGCAGCCTGGGCAGGCGCCCCCCTGGATCCTCCCTCACTGCGCTTGGGTTCTGCGGCTCCCGGAAATGTGAGCCATTGCCGCCGCCCCTCCCAGAGCTCTCCCCCTCCCACTGCCTCAGCACTCTGCGGGGGAGGGGCTGTTCCCGCGGCAGCCTGCAGTGTGTTTTGCCTCCACATGGAGGCAGAGTCTGACCGGCGTGGGCATGGTAAGGGGAGTCCTGGGGGGCAGGCAGGGAGCAGGGGAAGGGTCGGGAGTTCTGGTGGGGGGTCTCTCAGGGGGCGGGGAGTGGTTGGATGGGGCGTGGGAGTCCCGGGGGTCTGTCTGGGGGCGGGGGTGTGGATAAGGGTTGGGGCAGTCAGGGGGTAGGGTCCTAGGGAGTAGTTAGGGTGGGGGGGTGTCTCAGGAGGGGGCAGTCAGCGGACAAGGAACAGGGAGGCTTAGGTAGGGGATGGGGTTCTGGAGGGCAGTTAGGGGCAGGGGTCCCAGGAGGGGGAAGTCAGGGGTCAAGGAGCAAAACTGCAATCTATGTGTGAACAGAAAATAAAGCAAAATTTTAAAAAATAAGTTTCTTGCAACAATGATTCAACCAGCTCTACTAAAGTGTTTGATCCCAAGACTACATCCACAGTCGGAGCTGGGGGGTGATTCCCAGCACACGTAGACATACTTGCACCAGCTCTCATTGAACTAGCGAGCTAAGAAGAGTGATGTAGGCATGGCAACACTGGAAGCAGCAAGCAGCGGTATGGGCTCGCCACCCTAAGTATGGCTTGTAGTCAGGGCTGACAGCTCATGTCGCCTCCTGCCACTACCTATGTTACCATGGCTACACTACTTTTTGAGTGCAACTAGCTCACTGAGAGCTAGCCCGAGTATGTCTGTGCTAGCTGGGAACTGCACCCTATCTCCAAGTATTGGGGTGTTCGGTTCGGTGGCTTTTTGTTTTAAATGTAGACAGCTAGTATTAATTGTTGTTTTTCATGAGAAATTCACTTTACAGTTCAGCTTTTATTTTTCCTTTCTATTTTCTTTGTGTGAGTTGTTTAGTTTATCCATGGGACCTTTTCTTCACAGCATTGTTGTAATGGAAAGGAACCCACATTCCTTGGTGGGCTCCGTTCCAATGTATTTTTAGCTTATGGTCTGCATTTAATTAATTATTTTACAATATGAGCCCACTCCTTAAAGAGACACAATGAACTGAGGTATAGAAGTGCCCCAGCTCTCTTTGGCTTACATGTCTATAAATCCATAACCATCCCTTCCTCTGTAGAGAGATTCAGTTGTGTTACAATTTTTTCCCCTTCAGTCACTAGGAATAGATTCTATACTATACATACTATATGCCAGGCAAGTCTAGAGTATACAGGATATAGGAGAACTGGCCCTCTACTTTGAAAATGTTATATGTAGACTCATGCAGAAAATGTTCTTCCTTTACATTTTCACATTATAAAGGCCAAGAATGTCAAAAATGAATAGCTTAAGTTAGGCTCTTACGTCCATATCTAGGCACATAGGCCCCAATAAAGCATATAAGCATGTACTTAAGCATGTGAGCAATCCCATTAAAGTCAATGGGACTATTCATATACTTAAAGTTAAGCACATGCTTAAGTGGTGTGATGGAGAGGGGCCCAAAGCAACTGCTAGATTTTCAAAATTGCCAGTCATTCAATAGCTCCCGTTGTCTTCAGTTGGACACACGGTGCACCTTTCAACTCATCTGATGAGAAGAAACCCTTAGTGTATTCAGAAGCCTTTAAAATTATTCAGACAATAACTGTGGAGAGGAAAAAAGCCTATTTGCCAGCTACAGTAGTTTTGCCAAACCCCGCAGCCCTTCCCTGACCTCCCTTTCCTCTCCCTGTGGCCTTTAATAGCTTTAAGAATTTCTACCATGTCTCTTTCTAACCCATCCAGAAGCTTACTAGTCAATGCACATAACAGGCTCTCTGATGAGATCCATATCAGCCAAAGCTTTTAGCAAAGATCATCTGAAAAGTAGAAATGCAATAATCAAGACCCCCAAAATGCCCCGTCTAAATCCATGTACAGCTGGTAAGAAGAGTATATCTCCTCTGGATATAACAGATTTAGCCTGGGTGATCCACATATCGGGCTCTCAAGTCAAGTCTCTCTTCCCAGGCACGTAGCCCTTGACCTTAAAGAGCTACAATGGGCTCAGCACCCATCATCTCATCTGCTGAGGAACACAAGAAGTCAAGAGAACATCACCCCAATAACCTGCTATCTACACTGGCTTCCTGTTAGATACAAGGCCAAATTCAAGATTTTGGCCCTCATCTTCAAAGCCTTTCGTAGATTGTTACCTGAGGGTCTGCCTCACCTGCTTGGTCATGAACCCCCTCCTTCCCTCCTCCTCCCGCATTGAACAGAACAATGGAACTGGCAACCTCAAGAGTGAGATGTATGTGAGTACAAGGGACAGAGCTTTCTGGGTGACAGGCCTGAGAATCAGGAGTACACTCTCAGCAGAGGCCAGAACAACCACAAACCTTATCACCTTCAGAGTAAAATGCAAAATCCACCTGGCCTACTCACACCACATTACAACAAAGAAACTTCAGCCCTGCTCACTGGGGAGAGAGAGCAAGAGAAAGTGTTGTTATATGTTCACTCTACAATTCCCATCATCTTGACAGTATTTGTACACAATAACGGATTTGCAGGCTGAGTGGGGGTGTTTGAACTGTTGGTACCACAACATATTGTGCTAAATATTAGTGATGGGTGAACTTCAAAAGGTTTGAATATTTGATGAAGTGCAGAAAATTATCTAAAAGTTCTTATGTTTCTCTGGAGCTTATGCCAAGCTCTTTGCTTTAGAACTCAGCCTGGAAGTCCCATGAGATCTATCTATCTTTCTATCCCCATCCACCCCATCTATCTAATCTATCTATCTATCTATCTATCCCCATCCACCCATCTATGTATCCCCATCCACCCACTCTATCTATCTATCTATCTATCTATCTATACCCATCCACCCCCTCTATCTATCTATCCCTATCCACCCCCTCTAGCTATCTATCCCCATCCACCCCCTCTATCTATCTATCTATCTATCTATCTATCTATCCCCATCCACCCCATCCATCTATCTATCTATCTATCTATCCCCATCCACCCTCTGTATCTATCTATCTAATATTGTTGCCCACCACATTGATATCAGAGCACCTTCCGCATAAAAGAGATTGGCAATAGTGAAATTCTTGGTGGACTGTGTGGAGTCTCTTGCCTTGTCTACGCAGCATGACAAAGTGCACTAGAGGAGCCCAGTTTATAAAGCCCTCTGTGCTGTACTCTAACTGCTCTGTATAGACCCTGCTGGTGCACTCTAAAAGGTACCTAGTTCCTGATACCTTTTAAAGCACGCCAGCAGGGTCTACACAGGGCAGTTAGAGTGTAACAAGTTAGAGTGAGGTTTGCTGTACGGTGTAGACAAACCCTCTGGTTTTTCTCAGTTTATGGAAATTACTTGGGGTAGCGGTCACGTTTTTAAAGTGCTTTGAAGATGAAAGGCCCAATGTAAGAGTTACTGTAGTTATTGCTTTGTGGGTTCAATGAGGCCACAATGGTTTTTCTTGCCATATTTTATTGCTTTCATTTTGTGCTGCTGGGTATAAGAGAAAAATACTAACTCAGAACATTAACCAAATGTTTCTGAGCCTCAGAAAAGATTGGTTTGGATTTGGGCCAGATAAGTTCTTAGTGAATCCAGGCCACTTTGCTCACTCTGGATCCACTACTATACCTGCTCCTGTTATTTAAGGGTAGCAGCCAAACTGCAAGCAGATGTCCCCTAGTGGGGCTCGCACATCTCTGGTCTGACCAGCATACAGTACCTCCTAGTGGCATCTTCATTGTACGTATCCTTGTCACCTCATCTTTGACTTTCCCTTCACAGTAGTAAGCTCCGATAGTTTCACCAGCTTGTTCCCTTTTCCACACCACTTTTTTGGCTGTTCCTCTCTTCTCGTCTTCAGTAACTTCCAGAGGGTCCTGGTGTTGGCTCATCAAGGCCTCATAGTCTCGCCCTATTGTGACAGACTCACGGGAACTCCATCTGGCTGCAATGCAGATAAGCGATGTCTCTGAGTTGCTCACTAGAGGGAGTGAATTGATCAACACCAGGTCCAGCGCTGCCTCCACTTTACCTACAAACAAACAACAGGTGAAGGGATTTTTCTGCAGAGTCTGAGTATTGCTTTTAGTTCTGATTGTTCACATAGGGGCTTTTGAAGTAATAATATATGGAGATATACCTATCTCATAGAACTGGAAGTGACCCTGAAAGGTCATCCAGACCAGACCCCTGCCTTTACTAGCAGGACCAAATACTGATTTTGCCCCAGATCCCTAAGTGGCCCCCTCAAGGGCTGAACTCACAACCCTGCTTTTAGCAGGCCAATGCTCAAACCACTGAGCTATCCCTGCACCCCACTCAGTGCTTCCCCAGTGCTTACTGAACACTGAACTAAAATAAAATGGCTGCATGTAAATATTCTGTTCTAGTTACTTTGGGAACAAACCCTGAGCCCAGATGGTGCCTTAGGAATGTGTGGAAGGAGAGGACCCTCCACTCATGGCTTTCCCCAGTTTGTGCAGAATGGGAAGTGAGCCACCTCTCTGGCAACACAGACCCTTTCCTCACACCTCTTCATAGTGAGGAGTGATGCAAAGGATCCGACATCCAAACCTATGGAACATGCTTTAAGATCAGCACTAAGAAGTAGGGAGACTGTTGTGTCATCACTGCGGATATAATTGCATGCATGGATCAGTGGCCATGCACTTGCTCCAAGTAGCCGTCGACTGATGTATACAAATAATAGCATCTATTTTATCGTTCATGAGCTTCCTTATTTGGGCCTTCATTTTTATGGGAAGAATTTGTACCAGGAAAAATTGAGACCAGTATCTAAAAATATGCCTCTACGAGCCAATCATACTCCCATATTTCAAATTTCTGAGCTAGTTTCTCCACTGCTTTGTACCTTGTGACCCATGCACATCTGAATGGAAAACATTAGCAAATCAAAATGCCCTCTTTATGCCCACTTTGCCAAGGTGCCAATGGCTAGGCAAAGTGCAGGACAGTGGAGAATCAGATCCCTGTTTGCATCAAAGAAAATCCCCTTTTTCTTACCCTAACATTGCTAATTATATGTTGGCTGTTTCGTGCTCTACAGAATCTAAAATTACTTTAAAACTAAGAACTTAAACTCTCTCCCATTACCCCCTTCCCTCACTGATCTACAGTCTAGTATGGTTATCGCTTTAAAACCCAAATGAGAACAACAAACAACAGAGTTACAGGGGTTCCTTACAGTTTTCAGTGATCAGTGTTTCCAACAGTTAACGACGTGCAATTTACGAAAGCACTTAAGTTCCAGCACATGCTTACTGGCTTTCCAACAAGTACGTATTACTTACATTTTGATAGTCTGGACATGTCACATAGCCATAGGAACTAATAATAAAATAATAAAATAATAATAATAATAACAACAAATATTTTGGACATCTGAGGTGTCTCCCATAGATCTGAAAGTGTTTTTCAACCATTTAACCAATGAAGACTCACAACATGGCCAAGATGTAAGTATTTATTATCTCCATTTTACAGACTGGAAAACTGAGGCAAAAAGGAGGTTAAGTGACATTCCAGAGGACATAAGAAGTCTGTGGCAGAGAGCTAAATAGAAACCAGACTTTCTAACTCCTAATCTTGTGAGTTTGCCAATAGATAAGGCTCCCTTTAATAAATGTAACTGACTTGAAATACTATGGTGATAGGTACTGTTTAAAAATGGCAGATAGATACAGAGAGAGAAAGAGAGAAGGCTAATTACAATGTTTTCTCTTGGAAAGTGTTTTAAGTCTTAGTTGTTGAGGGAGTGAGATACAGAACCCCTTATGATCAGTGCTTTCGGTTTTGGAAATAAGGGTAAGGAGTAGGGGAATGCTGTCATTTTTCAGCTAAAATGCAAACAATAATTGATTTCTGTTAAGCATCGCCTTTATTTTCCAGCTTTAGATTCAGCTGTATTTTGTGTGTATACCAGCAGGCTCTCTGCAGTCGGTATTTTGTGCCATTCCGTTTGCAAACAGCTTTCAGTTTTGAAACAAGGAGTATAGCCCTAGATAAAGAGGTCAAAGGGGAGCAGTGCTTACTGCAGATTCTGAATGTGTGGGTGTGTATTTTGTGCTTTAGTCCAAGGGAGGAGGTACCTCACGGCATGCAATGCCAGCAGCTTCTCAGGGGGAATTAGTATCTTAAGACACACTGACACCCATCCCTCCCAGCCAGAGTGCTGCAGTTACCACCCTTTCATGTGCCAACCCAGATAACTTATGTTACATAACAGAGAAATAAAACCTTCTGGAAAGAATGTAGCAGCCATTAAAATAAATGTTGTATAAAGCCAAGGGTCAAAGAAGTCAAGTCATCCTGTAGCACATTACAGAAATAACTCGTTTGAATACAGCTAAAGTTAAGTAGCTGTACAATGCAATCATGGCCAGTTGGGTGTGTGCATTTTATTCATTTTTTATTTACTGCATATATAGGGTCTAAGCATGCAATCTCTACTCACATGAGCAGTTCTTCCTTGCTCACTCTGGGGCCAAGTCTCCTCTTGCTTTTAACCAGGGTAAATCAGAAGCCATTCCACTGAAGTCAATATTTAAGGATGAAGGTTCTACAACAGTTGTCTATGTATGTTTCCTACAGAGCATTGAGTGCTTACTGGAAAGACACATACCTCTATAGAAGTCAAGGGAGCTAGAGCAGCTGAGGAGCCATCCCATATTCTGGCAATTTATAACTAAACTTGGGCCTGAACCAACACTGGATCCTAATTTCCCCAAACTCTGGAGAAGTTCAGATTCAAATCTGGATCCCAACTCCATGACTGGGGGGGATTGTTACGTGTAACGTGTTCCCCTGGAGTGGTGGAGCTTGAGGCAAGGTTGCAAATTCGAATGAAAATGCATTGATGTAGCCGAGAGGGAAGGGCTTCCATAGCACCGACATGGACACAAATATCCCCCCCAACCCTGGTCACCTGTGGTGGTGGGATGGGTCAGCATCCCCATGCTGACCTGGTCTGAAGCTGCCACAGCAAGTCATTCTCCAGATCTCTAGCCCTTAAAGGGGCACATACCTTTTTGACAAGTCAGACAACTCCCCCCCACACACACACCTCCTTTAATGTGCAGTCAGGTAATTTGCTTACACGAACATAGATTTCAAGTCCAAAATATAAAAATAAAGAGAACATCTTTCTCCTGCATTGCAGGAGAATTTTAATACCCCTCAAAAGCAGCAGAATCTTAGTCTGGGGCCTAAGTCTTGTGTAGGCATTGATCCCGGTGCAAAGTGGGTATAGTGAGTAGGCATTGATCCCGGTGCAAAGTGGGTATAATGAGTGTCAAATCAGAATGGAAGCACTTTACACCCAATTTGCCCTCTCTTTGCAGAGGTGAAATGACTAAACACAAGGCACAGAACAATAAAGACTCAGGCCCATAGTTTATCTAAGACCTGGCCTACACTTAAAAATTAAATCATCTAACTACATTGCTCAGGGCTGTGAGGATTGCTCACCTCCTGAACACCAAAGGTAGGTCAACCTAATCCCTTAGCTAGGTTGATGGAAGATGACTTCTGTCAATCTAGCTTCCGTCCCTGAGCTAGATGGATTAACTCTATCAAAGGAAAAACCTCTTCCACTAGGGTTACCATATCTCATAAATAAAAAAAGAGGACCCTCCACGGGCCCTGGCCCTGCCCATTTCCCCACCCCACGAAATGTTCCATAGTGCGCTTTGAAACTGGAGTAAGTCCCAATGCACTAGGGAACTTTTCGTGCCCAGCAGCAGAATCCACACAGTTCATTAGAACGGTGGGTCTCAACCAGGGGTACGTGTACCCTGGTGGTACGCAGAGGTCTTCCAGGGGGTACATCAGCTCATCTGGACATTTGCCTACTTTTACAAAGAACTAGCGAAGTCAGTACAAACTAAAATGGCATACAGACAATTACTTGTTTATACTGCTCTGTATACCATACACTGAAATGTAAGTACAATATTTATATTCCAATTGATGTATTTTACAATGATATGGTAAAAATGAGAAAGTCGGCAATTTTTCAGTAATAGTTTGGCTGTGGCACTTTTGTATTTTTATGTCTGATTTCATAAGCAAGTAGTTTTTAAGTGAGGTGTAACTTGGGGTATGCAAGACAAGTCAGACTCCTAAAAGGGATACAGTAGTCTGGAAAGGTTGAGAGCCACTGCGTTAAAGTGCAGCAGGCTAGTGCAAGATAGATTTACATCCCAGCTTGCTGTGTTCTAATTGACCATCCAGACAAGCCCCTAGGAGAAAGTGCTGATAAAGTAGATTTCTGCTGCAAGCCAACTGCCTACAGCATCCTGGCTTAGTCGCCTCTCATGGCCAAATCCTGCTATTCTTATTCAAGAGGAACTCCCGCTCCTTAGTGTGGCAAAACTCACACAAAACTAACCCTTGAAGTCAATGGGAGTTTTGCCCAACCTGTGACTGAAGGATTTAGCTCTCTGAGAACGCAATAAACACAGACAGGAAACAGCCTTTCTCTGTATCAGTGAAGATCCCCTGTGCTTCCTTGAAAAAATCCTTTGACTCCTGCCCTTCTCCTTGTAGGACTGACCTCTGCAGGAAGGCGATTTGCTGTGTATGCAAAGGGGGTTTGGGGAAAGGAGGCACCCGCAGGCGGCGAACACTGGAAATGAGAGGTGTAACTTACAGTGAATTCACTGCCAAAAGCCTATTGACACAGAGTTATGGCTGCCCAGCGCTGCCTGGTGCCCTTCCAGAACAGGAAGTGTGGCTAAACTTAATCCTCCGCTAACCAGGAAATACAGAGTTAAAGTAATGTCTGTTCCACTGCACACACACCCCCCCCACACACACACTTTACCTCTGTGGAGACAGCAATTGCCCATGTAGATACTCATGCTGCTCAGCACAACTCCACTTGAGCACAACTAATCCAAGGGTTGCACTATCCCTCACTAGACTATGTCTAGCAGGACGGATCCAGGGAATACTGTAAGTGGTTAGCACAGTGCTCACCGTCACTTCCAGTGACTGATAGTCCACGAGGGATGCCAAGGAGAAAATGGGTGGTGGGTCTAAGAGGCCAGGGGAGGCTAAGCCGCCCCAAACAGGATGCAGCGCACCATCCTCTGAAGGCCGAAAGGGTGCCCGGGCCATAGCCCAACCCGGGCTCAGCCCCGAGGCCCCACTCCCGCTTGTTCTCTTCCCTCGTGGCCCGGCCCACGCTGCTCCTCTTTCCATCCCCACTCTGCCTCTTCCCCCCGAGGTCCCCCCTGCCCACTGCTCATGCCTCTCTGCCCTTTCTGGGCGGGGGGGGAGGGAGGCACTTCATGGGATGAGGGAAAAGAAGGGAGGGTCTGGGGGGAGGGGGAAAAAGGCAGCAGGCGGAGGGCCTTAGGGAAGGGGGGAAAGGGTAGGGGGGAGCCTCGGAGAAGGGGCAGAGCACGGCCTGGGGTGAAATGGGGGTGGCGTATGAATGGGGCCTCGGGGGAGAATGCTGAGCAGGGGTGGGGGAGGGGCCATAGTCCAGGTGCCGGTGGGCCCCCCACACACACTTCTAGGAAACTTCCAGTGCTCACGCCCAGCCTCCCCAAATGCTGGAGTCATGTGCCGCCTATGGGAATATAAGAGTACTTTGCACTCTTCTCACAACCCTTTACATATTCTAAGTGTCCACCAAAACTCCTCCTTTGCAATGGCATTCACACACTGCCATGTATCCCGCCAGTCCTCTGTGCCATGCTATTGCTCCAGTTAGTGCTCAGTCAGGAGTAACTGGAAGAGATGGCTCAGAGGAATTCTCTGGCACTCATCCCAGATGCATGCCAATTTGCAGACCTAGAAAGCCTCTCTAATAATTTTTTTAATATTGCCGCCCCAGACACTAGCTGAGGCTAAAGTTGATCTGGTAATCTGTTTGGGGAGATCAGTGCCATAGTTTGAGCCACAGGTATGTGCAAAAAATATCATAAGAATGGAATAAATGTAATGACAAGTCTTTTATTTCTTGGCAATGGACCTCTGGAATGGAACCCCTTGACTCAATAATCCAAAATTTGCACCCCTAAGCCCCCTGGACCCTGATAAGGCATGGCGGTTTTCGAGACAATGTGAGTATGCGTGGGGATGTGAGAGCACTTTGAAACATTGCCTGATAACCTTCAAGTGTGGCATCCCTAGCTTTCCTTCATAAGAGCAGTCACTCAGAGTAGCTGTGCCAGCCAGACCAACAGAGAGCTCTGAGGAAACAAAAAACCCAACCACCTATCTGAGAATTGGTTAATGTTTGTACAGTGCTTTGAACAGGTAAAGTGCTATATAAGTGCATCAACTATTTATTCATTAGCATTATGATGAAGCAATGCGAGAAATGGGGAAGGAAGGCAGCAGTGGAAGGGTGGAAGGAAAAAAGCTTGTTAGGGGAGGAGTCTGAATTTTAGTCTTCGTTATTAACAACATGGTGTAATTAGGAGTTGGGAATGCTCAGCATCAAAAACAGATCCCCTTGGAATTCTGAGCATAGCAGGGAAATAACAAGAACAACACCAAGAGAGAGGTGGTATGTGAATACCATGCAGGGTCCATCTCGTAGAGTAGTGCACTGGGAAACAAGGCCCAGCGACCTCCCTGGTGCTCTGGGTTACTTTGTTACTGTGCGGCCTATTTCGATCCCATATCCAGGCAGATTTCTTCCAGGAAGCATTCACTGATTCCTTCAATCCCTTCACGGAGCAGTAGGCATTGTCCAGTGTTCCCTGTTCTGTATCACTTTCTGGATGCTATGACTCACACGTGCCCTGTTTTTTCATTCTTTTTCCCTGGTATTAAGTGGATCTGCTTGTTTCTTTTGGCCCTTGTACTCTGTTGAGGTGGAGGTCTTTGTTGTTTTTATAGGGAGAGTTGCCTTGGAGAGCTGTGCTCAGCACATGGGGACCAAGTAGGCTGGATTTCTCCACACTTCAAATACAATTAATTCCTTTCCTCCAAGGAGAAATCGGAGGCAGGAAGTAGCTGCTCAGGAAGCACTGGCAGAGGAAATTGGCCATATCCCCAAAGAATTTTCCAATGAATTCAGGTAACATGACTGTAGTGCCCAGTACAAAATCCTGCCCCACTGAAATCAGGGGCAAAACTCCCAGTGCCTCCATTGCGGCCAGGATCTCAGTCTTAGGCTTATAGCTGTCAACAACCATTTTTTAAAAAGTTGTGCCCAGGCAACAGCTGGCACTAACTAATGACATGAAACTTTTGAAATATCCTTGAAATATCCTTAAGGACGTGGGCAATGTCTGTGTGTACTTGGGACCTACACGAACCTGCATTTCCTCCTGCACTGGACAGATAGAAAGAAGCCCCTCCTGAAGTGCCAAGCTGCTCCAGTGAGATGCTCAACACCCTCAGTTGCCACGGAACTTCAATGGGAGTTGAGAGCATTGAACACTATCCAGGATCTGGCCTCCAGTCTGAATCAGGGATTGAACAGGGAAAAAATAAACCCACAAAATAAGTTCTACCCTCTTGAGATGCCACTCTCAGTGCAGACTAGAAACTTATTTTTCTTAAATGAAAGTTTAGATTCTTGCACATAAGATAGCAGCTTGGAACAGCTCTCATGATTAAAACACAGACATGGAAGTGTAGAGAGAGCTGGCTTAGATTCCTTGCTTTGCCACAAGCTTCCTGGGCAAGTCACTTAACCTTTCTGTGGCTCAGTTTCCCCATCTGTAAAATGAGATGAGAGTGGGGTGTGGTGAGATTGACTTCATTTGTATATAAACTAAGTTAAGATCCTGGAATGGAACTTGCAGAAATGCCAAGTATTATTATAGTGGTAATTTGATTGTTCCAATTACCACCCACCTGCCTTGTAGTGGAGAACCCTTCTATAACCTTTGGGGAGGTGGAAACTTATCCAAGGAATCACTTCAATACACGCATCAAACCCTTTTATCATCATGGGTAGAAACAGTGTCCTTAAATGGAGACTAAAAAGTTTAGGCTGGATTTATACAGGCCTTTGCTATTGTTGGGAAATTAAATTAGCTTTTCTAGTGACCCACCTGGGGATATGAATATAAGCCAAATAGACACCCTAGCAACAGGATGGCTAGAGTCTGTACTTGGCCTTCATCCTCAGCATAGAGAGCATGGCACATTAGCAGTTCAATGTAGGACCTTCTGCTGTGTATTTGTTATATGACATTATGCAACTATGGGTTTAAGACTAATTTAGAGTATACTGAAAACAGACAGCCCAGTTGGCCCAGGCATCAACCTCACGTCTCTCAAGCCTCTTTAAAAAAACATTTCTTCCATGAAGCCCACAAAAGTGAGTTTATCATCTAAAATAAACCCCAACCACTAAGTCTCCTGCACCTCTGGATTTCTCAGGGTGTCTATGTTTTAGATTGAAAGCTCTTTGGACTGTCTTTATTTTTGTGTATTGTACAGAAAAGAGTATATTGGCACTTTGGTGCCTCTAAACACATTCATATTAGTAGTAATACGACTAAATCTATTTAGAAACCCAGAATATATCATTTTGGCAATATTGTTAAAGAAAGTAATCAAACCTGACAGCTCCTCTTTAAAATGAATCTTTAAAATGTATTTTATTTATTATTATAAGTGCAGTACTAAATTAACCAATACTAAAATTTACAGTTATAATTTTGTTAGGCCTCACAAAGAAATGAACCAATTATGGACCTAATCCTGCCACACTTACTTATAAGAATAGAACAATCTTTCCTAATAGAGCTGGTTGAAAAATGGATACAAATTTTCACAAAAAATTGGTAAGAACATAATATAAGAACATAAGAATGGCCATACTGGGTAAGACCAAAGGTCCATCTAGCCCAGTAGCTTGTCTTCCGGCAGTGGCCAATGCCAGGTGAGAAGGACCAGAACAGGTAATCATTAAGTGATCCATTCCCTGTCGCTCATTCCCAGCTTCTGGCAAACAGAGGTAAGGGACACCATCCTGTTATTTTTGGGAGAGAGAGGAGAGTTATTGATAGGTTACACAAATGCCTCTCAGGGATGGTCTGCTTTACTTGTTCCTGCCTCAGCACATGGGGCTGGACTTGATGACTTCTCAAGGTCCCTTCCAGCCCTACATTTCTATTGAAATGTTGACGAAAAGTTTTGTCAAAATTTTCAATTTCAAAATTTCAGATCTCCTTAACTAGTGGGAGTGGTTGAAGTGAACTGTAAGAACTTCTGACATGAATAAGGATTGCGGAATTGGGCCATAAGCACAGGTTCATGATAACCAGGTCTCCCTTCTTTTTTATTTTTAATTTAAAGTATTTGCTGAATATTATGGCTCTGGTGTCCAGAGTCCATCTTATGGAATCCGAAGTCCACCGATGCCATGAAAAATGCCAAACGTTTTTGGTGACTAAAAGATAACAATGACCAGGTACTTTCTCAAACGTAGTCAAATTCTTGCATCTGAGTTCCGTTCATAATAATCATAGAAATGTAAGGCTGGAAGGGACCTCGAGAAATTATCAAATCCAGCCCCCTGTGCTGAGGCAGGAACAAGCAAATGTAGGCCATCCCTGGCAGGTGTTTGTCCAACCTTTTTCTTAAAAGCCTCCAATCATGGGGATTTCACAACCTCCCTTAGAAGACTATTCCCATACTTAACTACCCTTACAGTTAGAAAGTTTTTCCTACTATCTAACCTAAATCTCCCTTGCTACAGATTAAGCCCATTACTTCTTGTCCTACCTCTAGGCAATAGTGCCTAGCTCTTTTGATCAGATGATCTCAAAGCACTTCCCAAAGGTAAATAAATGTCATCATCTCTATTGCAGAGAGGGGGAAACAAAGGCAAAATGACTGGTCATCCAGCGAGCCATTGATAGAGCCAGGCTGAGAACCCAGGTCTTCAGAGTCCCTAGCCAGTGCAGTAGCCAGAAGACCAAACTGCCTCCTACCAAACTACCTACCCCCTTGAAAGCTCAGCCTCAGTAGAAAGACAAAGCTGATACATCATTGTAAATACATTATTATTGTTCAAGCCTGTCTCTGCCACTTAACCGCCAGAAATAATAAAATTAACGCTATCACTGATAAATAGCAGTAAGGAACAAAACTTGAAGCCTCTGATTATAGTCAGTGGAAAGAGTCCCATTGATTTAAGAACTTACCATTTAAAATATAGACATCAATTGATTCCCCTGTTCTGCTTTCTTCTTATGCATTCACTGACCCCAAGACAATTATGTGCCTGCTCTGTGTAAAGAATGGATCTCATATACTGCTGATGCCCAGATTCTGTGGGACTGAGTATATCTCACACAACACTGAAGACTTCTTCTTGAAACAGGAGGAGCTTGATGTTATCCTCTGTTGGGTTTTATAAGCTAACATGGTGGTGATGATAAAGATACCCTAGCAGAAGATGAGTTCTTCTACCAATAGTAAGGGAGGGATTTGGGTGGGAGCCTGAACCATTAAACAGTATTTGCTTTGTGGTGAAAAGTGGATCAGCACTTTGCCTTTGCTGGTTTCAGAGTAACAGCCGTGTTAGTCTGTATCCGCAAAAAGAAGAACAGGAGTACTTGTGGCACCTTAGAGACTAACAAATTTATTAGAGCATAAGCTTTCGTGGACTACAGCCCACTTCTTCGGATGCAT